>NC_134898.1:1484894-1502394 GCF_041734735.1 Babylonia areolata
TGTGCCTGTGTGTGTGTGTGTGTTGTGTTTGTGTGAGGGTGTGTGTGTGTATGTGTGTGTGTGTGTGTGTGTGTGTGGGGGGGGGGGGGTAGAAGGGGCAGGGGAAAGGACAGATGAGTTGTGGGGGTGGTGGGGGTGGTGGGTGTGCTGGGGATGGTGGGGGTGGGGGGAGGGGCAGTATAAAGGTGGAAAGAGGTCGTCACAAACAACGTCAGTTGCCATTCGATCATAACTGACTTTGATGAGTTACTGTGACAAGTAGCTTGTTGTTCATAGTCCCATTACAGAGACTTACGTTGTTGGTCATTGGTTTCTCAGTACTAATTCCGTGCCTGTGAGAACGAAATAAACGCCCCTTGAAAACATCGTTAAAAAAAAAAAAGAGAGAAAATTTTCGGAGAAAAAACGGCACAGGATTCTTATGGTGAGGAAAAAAAACTGTCAACAGCGTACAAGCATACACGAACAATGGTTGCCTCCTAAACAGGGAGTTATCGAAACAACTGATTTGTGAAAACGGTGTTTCTGTTAACAAATAGTAAAGAGTGGTAACTCTCTCCATTACACAAGGTACACAACTTCAAGTCAGTGATGCTTACGCTACCGATTCAGCTAGCACACAGGTAAATAAAAGGTACATTGGAACAAATCCAGACACTTCCTCAAAAATGGAAGCGCCGGGCCTGTCCTTATACCAATCATTTGACATGTGCACACAGCAGCAAAGACAGAAGAAATGTGCAAACACAAATTAGCTTTTATTCAGGACTGGCATAGCCTCATTAATCCTGAATAAGCCACACAGAACACATGGACAATACACAACAAATACATGGTTGTCTCGGTGGTTTATCAACTGGAAATTAACCATTTATTTGTTAATTTCCAGGTGTTTCTGTTAGTTTGGTTTATCGTCATCCAGTGGTTCTCTCCCTTCGATCCACTCTGAACACGTCACTTGAGACCGTGAACTGCTGATGTCTTGTTCACATGCTCAGTTTCAGTTTCAGTCGCTCAAGGAGGCGTCACTGCGTTCGGACAAATCCATATACACTACACCACATCTGCCAAGCAGATGCCTGACCAGCAGCGTAACCCAACGCGCTTAGTCAGGCCTTGAGGGGAAAAAAAAAAAGGTGAATAAATGATAGATAAGCTTACACAAATAAATAAATAAATAATAAATAAAAAACTATAATATAATGCTCTGTGTGTGTGTGGAGGGGGGGGGGGGGGGGGGGGGGAGAGAGTGGGGACCTGAAACATGATGCCTTGACTCTTGGCCCCATGTCTAGGAGGCACACACTGTTTGTCTCGAAGACTGGGCACTGACGTAAATCCGTTCTGTGTTTTGATTCGTTTGTATAGCGGCGCTGCTCTCCCTTGGCCCAGCAAACTGAACGACAGGGTCAGATAAAAAAAAAAAGTGAGCCACTTTAGGGTGTTGACTTGTTATGGTGGTCCAGTGTTCTGACCTCGGAAAGTAGACCAGTCTGTCTTGACGTCACGCATGCGCGAAAACACACACACACACGCACACACACACGCGCGCGCGTCCGGCGCACGCACACACACGCAAGACATGACACATTCTTTATTTCGAGGATAATAGATAAGCACTGGTGTGTAAAATAAAACAAATGAAATTCATGAGATAATGTAAAATATTTCCTTTTCTTAAATAAACGAAACAAGTTGTTGTGTTACCTAACTTAGGTTTTCGCACGCAGTCACACTGAAGAACCAGATATGCCGCCGCAGCCCTCGGTACACCAGACGCAGCTGGACTGGTGACAGCACTGGAAGCGGCAGCCCTCGGTACACCAGACGCAGCTGGACTGGTGACAGCATCATCCCACGGAAAAGGACAAGAAGCCACCTCTGTGTGTGGCTTGGCAGAAAGCAGGGACGAGAGTGGTCTGGGGACAGGTTTGGGGATTTCAGGATTTGGGTCTCGAGGAACAAGGAAACGGCGATTGCGGCGTTGGGGTCCATGGGGTGTCTGGACCTTGTAGTCCCTGTTGGGAAGGGAGTGAATGATGGTCCCTGGAGTTTGGGCTGGATGTACCCAAACTGGCTGACCAGGATGTAGAACAGTTGCTGAACGGGCACGGTGAGCTCTATCAAAATTGTCTTTCTGCTTCTGCTTCTTGATTTTGTCTCTTTGTCTGAAGTCCCTCCACTTCTTCCCCTTCTCACGGGAGAGCTGCGAAGGTGCTGATGGGACAACAGTGCGGACTTTTCTGCCAAACAGCAGCTCGGCAGGACTCAGGCCCTGCTCCAATGGTGTGGACCGGTAAGCGAGGAGAGCCAGGTAGGGGTCTTCTGCCTTTGTAAGTAATGACTTCATGGTTTGGACCGCCCTCTCCGCTTCTCCATTACCCTGTGGGTAGTGGGGGCTGCTGGTAATGTGAGTGAACTCGTACTTCTGTGTGAATTCCTGGAACTGTCTGCATGCAAACTGGGGACCGTTATCGCTTACAACGATTTGTGGAATTCCATGGCGAGCAAAAATACTCTTAATGTGAGATATCACATGATTGGCTGTGGTGTTACTCAGTGTGACCACCTCAATGTAGCGTGAGTAGTAGTCAACAACCAGAAGATACTGCTGTCTTGAAATCTCAAACAAGTCCATGCCAACCTTTTGCCATGGGAATGCCGGTGTGGCAGTTGTGATGAGGGGTTCTGGTGGTACACGTCTCTCTTTGATGCAGATTGGGCACTTCTGGACCATGGACTCAATTTGGACTGATAGCCTGGGCCACCAAACACAGTCTCTGGCTAGTGCTCGACATTTACCGATGCCTTGGTGTCCAGTGTGCAGCTTCTCAAGGATGTCAGCTCGCAGGATTTCTGGAATTATCAGTCTGCTCCTGTAGAGAAGTATGCCCTCTTGCACTGTGATTTCTGAGCGGACAGACCAAAACACCTTCAACTCTGGATCATCTGGACTCGAACCTGGCCAGCCTTCCTGGACATATCGGTATAGCACCTGACAAACTCTGTCTCTCATACATTCATTTCGAATCTGTTCAAGTCGCCACTCTGATGCTGGCTGGTTCTGGATGACCTGATGTACGAAGAGATCATCCTCCTCTTCTTGCGTCTTCTCTTCTGGTTTTTGTTTTCCTGCTGGTGCACGTGACAGAGCGTCAGCTGTCACAAGGTTTTTTCCTCTTATATACTCGATGGAGTACGAGAACCGCATCAGACGCATTCTGAATCTCTGAATCCTGGGTGGCAGATCTTCCAGGCCTTTAGACTTCAGAAGGGCCAAAACGGGCTTGTGATCTGTTTGGATAACTAAATCCTGCAGCCCTACAATGTAATCTGCAAATTTCTCACATGCCCAAGTCACAGCAAGGGCTTCACGTTCAACTTGCGCATACCTTCTTTCTGTGTCTGTCATGCTCCTGGATGCATAGAACACTGGTTTTAAGTGTCCATCTGACTGTTTCTGTAGGAGGACTGCACCAAGGCCAAATGAGGAGGCATCGGCTGAGACCACTGTTTTTCTGGTTGCATTGTAGTGTGCCAAGACTGGAGCTTCTGTCAACTGCTTCTTGACTTTTTGGAATGCTGCCTCCTGAGCTGTGGCCCAAGTCCACTCAACATCATTTTTCAGCAGATCTCTAAGGGCCTTGCTGTCATCTGCTAGGGTAGGTCCTGCAAATTTGGCAACATGATTGATGACTCCCAAGAGTCTCCTTAGGTCTGACACATTCTGTGGCCTGGGAAAATCCTTGATTGCATCGATTTTTTCTGGATCCATGGCTATCCCATCCTTGGAGACAACATGCCCGAGGAATCTGATTTGGTCTTTGGCAAACTGGCACTTGTCTCCATTTAAGGTGACGCCTGCCCGTTGGAGGGTCTCCATCACCTTCTTCAAGTGGATGTCATGCTCTTGCTTTGACGACCCATAGATGAGGAGGTCATCAATGTCACAGATCACTCCATCGTGATTCTCTAACAACTGATTCATGCGTCGCTGGAACACCTCAGGCCCTGAACTTATTCCAAACGGCAACCTGGTATAGCAATACCTCCCATAGGGAGTAATGAATGTAGTCAGTTCTTGACTTTCTTCATCCAAGGGTATCTGGTGAAAACCAGAATTGCAGTCAAGTTTGGTAAACACGGTTGCGCCTGACAGTTGAGCCAAAAGTTCATCAGTTGTTGGCAAAGGATAGTTCTCTCTTCTAACTGATTCATTGAGTTTGCTCAGATCCACGCAGACTCGGACTCTCTCATTGCTCTTGGGGACAACTACTATAGGGGCACACCAGTCAGTTGGCTTGCTAATGCTGCGGATCACTCCCTGCTGTTCCAGCTGATCCAGCTCTACCTTGACCTTCTCTCTCAGAGGGTGGGCTAAACGACGTGGAGCTGACACAGCGTAGGGAGAACACTTGTCTCTGAGGCGGATTTTGTACGATTCCTGTAACTTGCCAAGACCTCTGAAGAGTTCAGGAAATTCTGCTATAAACTGTGTTTCCTCAGTTTCCTTCACTATGTTCACTCGCACAATCATATTCAGGGCAGTGATAGCAGGCCGACCTAGCAATGCTTCCTTGAGGCCACTAACGACGTACACTTCCTGAGTCGTCGTGTGGTTCTGGAAGGTTAACTGTGCTGTGAACTTGCCTAGGCAAGGGATCTGGACTCGGCTTGCACCAAACAGCTTCTTGTTTGATCTCTGTAGTGGTCTCTTGCCTTTTGACACCATTGATGGTGGCACTACAGTGACATCTGCCCCTGTGTCCAGCTTGAACACGTTATCCATGCCTTCCAATCTAACCTTGGCTTTCCATGCATCTGATGTTGCCTTGTGATTGACTGAATCCAGGAAGACATCTTCTCTGCGTGCTTTGGAGTTCTCTTTAGGCCTAAAAAGACTTGCCACTGTTGCTTCTTCTGCTTCTTCCTCCAACCTCCTGACTGAATAAGGCAAAGAGCGACAAACTGCAGCATAATGACCAATCTTGGAACACTTCCTGCATGTGGCTGCTTTTGCAGGACAAGCATCTCTTCTATGTGGACCCCTTCCACACCATGAGCATGGCTTGCTTCCTCCTGATGATGTCCGTTTCCACGGTGGCATGCTCTGTTGTGGTCCTTGTTTGACTTTGTTTACTTCAACTACTTCTTCACTGCTAATACCTTCTCTAAATGTTCTGGACTGCATTGACCTTGCTCTAGCCTTGGACGTTTCTTGGGCTCTGCAAATTTCTACTGTTTGCTGAAGTGTAAGAGTCTTGTTTTGTAGCAGTTTCTCCCGTGTGTCATCGTCTATCACTCCTATAACAATTCGATCTCTGACCATCCTGTCAGGCTCCTTGAAATTGCATGTTTTTGTCAGTTTTCGCAGGGCTGCAACGTATGCATCAATAGACTCATCCTTTGATTGGTTTCTTGAGTGGAACTTGAAACTCTCATACACTTCATGAGTAGTTCCCAAGCAGAAGTCATTGAATTTGTCAAGAACTGTCTCGATGTCTTTATTGTTTTCTCCCTCTGCAAACGGCAAGCCCTCATAGATTTCCTGTGCATCCTCTCCGATACATGCGAGCAGGACGGCACAGCGATACTCTGATGCTTCTTTGTCTAAACGAGTTGCAATTTCGTAATTCTGCCATTGTCGAAGAAATTTTCTCCAATTTGCTTCAATGTCCGAAGAAACATCTAATTTTGCTGGAACTGGAATATTTGCAGTAAAACGCTTCTGTTGTTGCTGTTCTGCTGCCATACTGAAGGTGCCTACTATCAGTATTAAATATTTTGACTAGTCCTGAGCACTGACGTGACGTACACAAAATGTCAAACTATGGTGTTACGGGAGGAACTTGTCAAAGGTCAAACGTCATTGTTTTTAGGCCGACACTGATGTCTGGATCTATTGAGCCACTGTGAATGTGAGTGTGACGTACATTAGCAATGTGCGACACATGAAAACTGATCCGTGTTCGAAGACGTGTGCAAAAAAAAGAGAAAAATTAGACCGTTACCTGTTTTCCACAGTTTTTAACCGTTCTCAACAAACAGTAGCCATCTTCTGACACCATGTTGTGTTACCTAACTTAGGTTTTCGCACGCAGTCACACTGAAGAACCAGATATGCCGCCATGGAGGTTTCAGCTCAAGTCCCCTTTTATATAACTGAATACCGATCGGGCCAACTGTGGATGGCGTACATTTAAGAATAAGGCGACTTGCCTTATGTCACACAAGTCAATACAGTTTCAATAGAACATCATCAGAATACATCCAAGGACAATGTTTACAAAATCTGCAGGTTGCGCGGCCACATCGGAAAAAAAAAAATAATCAAGGGCAACAACTCCCAACCAATACACATAAAAT
The DNA here is from genome assembly GCF_041734735.1 of Babylonia areolata. NCBI lineage: Eukaryota > Metazoa > Mollusca > Gastropoda > Neogastropoda > Buccinidae > Babylonia > Babylonia areolata. The sequence continues at coordinate 1,491,261 of NC_134898.1, forward strand.
CACAAATTTGTTTTCTTCTCTACTTTTTCCAAACGTTTTTAAAATAATGCCCAAGTGACCTGAATTGCTAAAACAATCTGTCATTACCTCCCACCCCAAAACAACAACAACAACAACAAAACACACCAAAAAACAAACACACAAAACAAACAAACAAAAACAACAACAAAACAAACAATTGTCCAAATAAAATGAAATAAAATAGAAAATAGAAAATACACATTTCTACCAGTACTTTCAACATGTTGTCCTCATTCCCAACTTGTTTTACTTTTCCTCCCATAAAATATCCTAACCACATCCCTAAAACTACAAATTTTAAAAATATCACAATAAACATTCAAATAAAATCAAAACAAAATTAAAGTATTGACACATATCTGAATTAGGATAACAAAGGATTTCCTTTCTTAAGATTTTACAACCCTGCCACCATATCAATGGCGCACCAAATTAAAGTGCAAGAAGAAAGTGCGAAATGAATATATATTATCACTAATATTATAAGTTTTAAAAAAAACATATACATCTTTATCATCATTTTTTTCTTAACAGTTCACAGAAAAAACAACAAACAAACAAAAAGACCCATTAGCGAAATGAAATGAAATTGTCAAGTTACAATGCAAGGGAGGCAACCATATATATATATATATATATATATATATATATAAATCGGCCGTTTTACACAACCATTGGGTTCTTTGCAAATCAGTTCCATATGTAGGTTATTAAAAAAGAAAAAGAAAGAAAGAAAGTATATATATATATATATATATATATATAGAGAGAGAGAGAGAGAGAGAGAGAGATCAAAAGTGTTCTTGTTTCTTATTACTTACATGAAATATGTATTGAAAGTAAGAATCTTTTTTATTTTAAATGAAAATAACCCTGAAATAAACATGTCTTGTCATGTCAAGAGCTGTGTTGTCAGGGTATTTGACAGGAAGAGCTGAGTCAAGCAGTGCCTTTGCATCTCTGTAGTGAAAAAGTAAAAGAATAAAATAGATAAATAAATAAATAAATAAAAGATTTGTTTCTGCGCACAACATATATTTGTGTGTGTGAATGTGTGTGGGTGGCTATGGGTGGGTGTGGGGGTGTTTGTTGGTATTTGTGTTGTTTGTGTGTAGCGTGGGGCCTAGGTAAATCCGCTTGTCTGTTGAGAGCTGGTCTTTTGTGTCCCAGAGACTGCAAATTGTTGAATGTGTGTGATGCAGTTAAGCTTATGTTGTGAAACTCCTTACTGTGCGTTGTAAATCTCTGTGTGTGTGTCACGGTGTGTGTGTGTGTGTGTGTGTGTGTGTGTGTGTCTGTGTGTGTGTCTGTCTGTTTGCATGTTTTTGTATATGCATTTGCACACTTGTGTCAGTGCATGCACATGTGTGGTTGTGTGTGCAGATCACATGAATTTGTCAAGCCGGCCTTTGCATTCATTCAGCGGGTGTTCATGTTGAACAGAAATGGTTAGAACATTGTACTTTGTACACCAGGGTTTGAAAAGGAAACAGAAGACACACAATCATTTAAATACAATACAATACAATACAAAACAATACAATACATCTCAATTTCTATCATATTCAAGTCGTTTTCTTTTCCTTCTTCTTCTTCCGTAGAGCGACCACAATCAACACCCTTCCCTTTCCTTTCCTTTCTTTCTTCCCATTCTATTTAGATTCTATTTCACGGGTAGTTTCATAATCACGATTACACAAAATTGTTTCTTTCACAAAGTGATTTCACTCAAGATAGGTTACTTATCCCAAGTTATGGCCGATTGGGTTTGTGAACAGTCCGTCATGTTTACTGCCGCTTAGCAACGCCAAATCACTTTCCATAATTACTTCCGGTCATGTTTTACAGTGTTGAATTTCGGCCAATCAACACAGACTTCTTTTGTCTTTGCGCATCTATTGTTTTCCACAACAGCGACCGAAACGTTAGGCTGAAAGACGGTAAGATTTATAATATTAACAAATAACAGTTTCTGTGCGTGGCTTATTGAAAAGAAATATTCCGAGTCCCGTCTGTATTGTATATTCATTCAGTTGTGAGCAGGCAGAGAAATGCAATCGAATCGCCCGGTGTTTTTATTGAAATTGAAATTTTCTTTCTGTTTTCAGCATCAGTTTCATGTTCAGACAAATCAATTTCAACGCTTTCGTCAGGATAGTTACCTCACAGTGGTTGGCAATAGATTAACAGATACAGAGACAGCCTCAGATCGATCCTTCATTCCATTGATCAGTTTATGAAATTTCGGCGGCTTTGCGAACTTATTTTTCCCTACAAAGGCAAACGTATACAGAAAAGCAACTGGAAGGTCGAATTCAAAGAAAGTAGGAGTTTCAGAATATATATGTGTATCACTCTGTCAGTATCAGATAGTTGGAACTGACGTAAATTATAATGCCCGTAGTTAGATCAACTTTACAAGACAGTTCAGTTTGGCCAGTTGTAACATTCACAGATTCAGTCAAAATGTTAGCATCCTCACAACTCCAGCAGCATGCTTGCATGACAGCTATGAAGACCTGTTAGGTTTTAGTGAGTTCTTTCCAGTAGTTTATTGGCTTTTTAAATATTTCTTATTACCATTTCCAAACACAGCCTAAAGTAAAATGTTGTTTCTGTTTCTTCTCTCCTGTTACTGAGTGTTCTCTATTTTCTGTGAAAATGAAACATCCTGCACAGAAATAGGCAGACATGCCTGAATATGCTTTGTCTGTCTGTCTCTCTCAGTACATGTGTATTTGTGTGCATGTTTGTGTGTGTGTGTGTGTGTGTGTGTGTTGCTTGCTCACACTGTCTTGCCAGTCTTCCTTGCACACACAAACACACACGCACACACACGCACACGCACACACACACACACACACACACACACACACACTACACACCCATGTACATATGAAAATACACTGTATTTTCATACACATACCCAGTGACACACATACGTGTAGTGATCTAATCATTTATCCCATGCTCCTATACATGATACAAAGACATGTAAAGAAAGCCTGCTATGATTTCTTTGGGTTTTATGCATCGTCGTAGGCATACTGCAGCCTTGAGAGACTGTGGAGTTGTGGTCTGGGTGATGTTTCAGGCACAGCATCGGTGCTGGCTTGACAGGCCTATTCAGGAATGGCTGTCTCTCCCACACTTTTCCAGGCTTTGGGCCTTCCTTCTTTGCCATTTTGCCTCTGACTGTTGGGCAAGTGTCTCTTTGAAATTGGAGAGGCCTTTTCTGCACTGTCTGTCTCCAGGATGATCTTTCAGAGTCAGTTACATATTTTCACATATCTGGGTTAATGCCCAGGATCTTCAGGTCACAACATCTTTGTTGAAAAGTGATTTGAGCATAGGCTACAGCAAATGGTAAATTCAGTAAATTTCACTTTGATTCTTAAAAGAGGTTTGAAATGCTTCAATTGAAGGATAAAATATTGAATGGTTAGTTCTGCTATATTGTATGATGAATATATGTATATTTTGAAAAAATAGTGTGTGTGTGTGTATTCGTATTTACATTTCATTAAGGGCCAAATGTATTATATTTATAGCCAGTAAATGGACACTGTAATATGTTGGCATAAAAACCCTGACGTGTTCATGAAATATGAAATGCCATGGAATAGGACTTAACCAGATGAGAGTTATCATGACAGTCAACCTGACATACTGATCAACGTAACTGTTGCTGTCATTATTGGATAGACATGTTGGTTTTTGTTGGTTTTCTTTTGCTTTTTCTTTTTTTTTTCTTCTTCTTCTTTTTTTTGTGTTTTTTTGTTGTTGTTTTTTTGTTTTTGAGGGGGTATAGAGCCTAGTAGGTGGGGGTTGTCAGCTGTAGGCAGTGTAACTAATACAGGTGCAGAATCACAAAACCAAACATTTTACATTGTGTGCTGCATTCTTTGAGACTGCTGTATTTGTTGTTGTTGTTGTTTGGGGTTTTTTTTCTTCTCCTTTTTGTTTCTTTAATTCACTTTTTTGGGTAACTTGATATTAAAAAAATCCACAACAAAAACTGCGATGTTCTGCTTTTTGTCCATATACCACTAAAATGATCAGTCTGCTCAGACAAGGGATTTCTCATCTAGTGGAACCAGCTTTTTGTCCATATACCACTAAAATGATCAGTCTGCTCAGACAAGGGATTTCTCATCTAGTGGAACCAGCTTTTTGTCCATCATGTACCATTAAAATGATCAGTCTGCTCAGACAAGGGATTTCTCATCTAGTGGAACCAGCTTTTTGTCCATCATGTACCATTAAAATGATCAGTCTGCTCAGACAAGGGATTTCTCATCTAGTGGAACCAAAAAAAAAGCATGCAGAGAAAAGACAACAGCGCAAATATTGTATGTAAATCTCAGTCGGGATGCCAGGGGCCCTTTCAAAATGAACAGTGTCTTCACTGTCTGGATATTGTGTGCAAGAAAATTCCTCTTTTCTATCACTCTCTTGACCTCTGGTTTGTCTCTGTTATTTCTGTCATCTCTTCCTTTCTTATTTTCAGCCTTGCTGGTCCATTTTCTAGAAAGCCTTGACTATTTTTTGGTCTTGTTTCTTGGCTTGATAATTGGGTCACTCTCATTATCATTGTATTCTTTATTTGCACATTGGATGTGTTAGGATTAGAAATCTGTTGACAGTTTTGGTTTTATGTGCCTGTTAGTATATATTATGTTTGTTTATTATGTATAATTGTATTCATATGTGGATTACTTTGTATTTAATCCTTTGATGAAAAATTAATGGATCGTTCAATGTCAGGAGCGTGTGTGTGTGTGTGTGTGTGTGTGTGTGTGTGTGTGTGTGTAAAGCAGTTAGTGTTCATCAGCAGCACAAACTTAAAACACCATAAGAATCAAACAAAAAATCTCATGCTCCCAATATTGTACATGCTGTGCAGAGGGTCATACAGTAGTAGCCCATTTTTATATGAAATGGCTTTATTCTGCTTGCAAAGGGCTGAAGCCACACAGCATCATGCTGATGAAACACAAATGAAAACAGCACCCGAGATTGTGAAAGCAAGGGGAATAACTATGTGTACTATTTTGCTCAGAACGTTTCAGCAGTTATGCACCTTAGCTTAAATTCTTTTCAGCTGGCATGTTGTTGACAATGACAGCAAATGTTGAAAAAAATGGGGAAATGGTTTATTTGTTTTAGCAATCAGTATAAGAGGGGTGTGTCTGTGTCTGTGTCTGTGTGTCAATGTGAGAGAAGGAGAGACAGAGACAGTGACAAATTGAAAATCTATGAGAAAATGATCAATCTGCATTCTTAAATGCATGCTTGAAAATGAAACTGAATATGTTCAGCATTTTAAAAACTGAAAAATATAATTATAATCAATTATTGATGTCAACACTTACAGGTCTGAGGTTCAGCTACTGAATGGTGAACTGAAGTCACAGATACTTCCAGTTGATGAATTATATTTCATCATGTCAGGGTTTTGTTGTTGTTGTTTTCATTTTGATCTTCCAAAGTCTGTGAACTTTGGCAAAATTGTGAACCAGTTAACGTGGATAAATACATGTCAGTTATTAACTTATTATGATGACATTTACACAGTGCTACAGCTAGTAATCAGAAAGATCATGTCAGAGGTTTTCCCTCGGCAGCCAGTAGCCATGTAATCAGGCACTACCTCGAACATTTGGGGAGTAAATCTGAGAAGAAAATCTGATCTGAAGATGGATTTGTCTGCTCTGCTTGATTTGACTTACCCAACTTGTTCCGCATCTTAGGCTTTGATACACAGCCGACAGACCTGGGGGAATCTGGTGAATGAGTCTTCTGTTTGGCACCCCAGTGAACCTTGACAGAGTAAAGGGAGGAGAAGGTGAAGAAGAATAGTGATGCTGCTGCTTTTTATGATGATAGCAATGCTGAAGATGTTGCTGCTGATGATAATGGTGCCAGTAGTGATGATAATGATGGTGACAGTGCTGGCTCAGATGGTGATGATGCTTATGACTGCTTGGTTTTGGAGGCTGCTGTCATTGTCGTTGTTCTAGGCAGTGTGAACTAGCACAACCTAGTCTACTGGTTTGGAGGCCGACTGCTGTCATTGTCGTTGTTCTAGGCAGTGTGTACAACCTAGTCTACTGGTTTGGAGGCCGACTGCTGTCATTGTCATTGTTCTAGGCAGTGTGTACAACCTAGTCTACTGGTTTGGAGGCCGACTGCTGTCATTGTCATTGTTCTAGGCAGTGTGAACTAGCACAAGCTAGTTTACTGGTTTGGAGGCCGACTGCTGTCATTGTCGTTGTTCTAGGCAGTGTGAACTAGCACAACCTAGTCTACTGGTTTGGAGGCCGACTGCTGTCATTGTCGTTGTTCTAGGCAGTGTGAACTAGCACAACCTAGTCTACTGGTTTGGAGGCCGACTGCTGTCATTGTCGTTGTTCTAGGCAGTGTGAACTAGCACAACCTAGTCTACTGGTTTGGAGGCCGACTGCTGTCATTGTCGTTGTTCTAGGCAGTGTGAACTAGCACAACCTAGTCTAGTTTCCTTTAAAGAGCTTCACGGTTATCATCTTTGAGGTGAAGGGTTTTCCCCCACATGTGACAAAGTTTTATGTTCAATGCATTTGGTTGGGCAGTCCTGATAGTGTCCTGTGTTGTCCTCTGGACTATCAGCAACTATGTCAAACCTTCCTACCTTTCTGACTGAGTGAAGGCTTACCAGTCCATCCCACCATGATGTGCCTTCTTCGTTTGACATACACATGTTTGAAATCCTGCATTACAGCCACAGACACACAAGTCCCATGGTTAGCCCTCTGTGTGGTTCTTGGTTCTGAAATGAAGTCTCTTCCACAAAATACCACACACTCCTCTGAACTTTGGCATCTTTCAAATTATGTTTTGAAACGTATCTGTTCCAACAGTATTTTAAAACCATATATTTATCTTCCCCATGTCATCTGTGTGTGTGAGTTCGTGTGCATGTGTGTGTGTGCGTGTTTGTGTGGAGGTGGGAGAGGTGTGTTTGTGTGTTGAGAGTGTAAGTGTTGTTACACCATTTCAAAAAAAGAATTTCTATGCGAGTTTGTGTCCTTGATATTTTGTCATGCTCCTTAGTCATGCCACACGTATTGTTAAATGCGCTTAGGGCCACATGGTAATGATTGTGATGATGATGATGATGATGATGATGATGATTATCCTGGAAGATTTGTTTGCTGTGGCAGGACTGTGAAGAGAGGGAGGAGGGTTAGCTGAACCTCCCCCTCACCATCACTTCGTGGGTTAGCTCTTGTCTCACCACTTGTCCCACCCCCACCCACCCACCCGCAGGGTCCACGCCCACTGCTTCCCTTTGGTGCTGCCTGCTTCAGTTTTCACTTCCCTTCAGCGCCACTTCTCTCTGGGACACCACTGAGTCTTGAGGTAGGATGTGTTTGAGAGTGGTGTCGGATAACCAGACCTTGCTGTGACTGAGTGCAGATAATGGTGTGATGTGGTGTGGTGGTGGTGTTGGTAGTGGTTGTGTCAGCACTGAATGTGGAGTAGCCAGTGTTTTGTTATTTTCATGTCTTGATGGTTGTGTGTATGATTGTGTGTGTGTGTGTGTGTGTTATTGTAAGTATTCAAGTAACAATGTATTCTCATAGTCATAGATTCTCAATACATAATATGAAACTGAGGCAGCTTCTCAAAGGACCATTACAAATTTGAAACTAGTCATCAGTGGAGATACTGTGCTTGACGTTTGTTTTTATAACCCAGCTCTGCCCCTTTCGGGCCGTGTGCAGACCTATTACAGTGCAAATATTTTCTGCAGAGATTTGCCAAGGACAACGTATATTGCCACAGTTAGTTACGTCCTGTGTGTGCAAAGTGTCTGATGTGTACAAGATCTTTGAGAAATGATCCAAGATAAAAGACTAGCACCCTGACTGCTGCTGAAGGTTAAGGATGGGGTTAAAAAAAATGTGCTGCATGATTCAAACCTGTACCAGAAATGATCTTTTTCAATAACAAAAAATATATATGTATATAGCCATATTGATCTCCATCAGAGTCCGTTTCTGTAATTCTTAGATTCAGTCTTGGCAGATTGTTTTTTCCTTGTTTCAGGATACATGACCTTTAATCATTTCTTTCTTTTTTTTTTTTTTAACCCAAACGTTGTTATTGTGAAGATTACTGTCTGTATGGCAACCATTGTGTATATCTGTGTGTTAGTGTCAGTGTGTTTGTATGTGTGTGTGTGTATTTGTGTGTGTGTGTGTGTGTGTGTGTGTGTGTGAATCCCAAGCTTGATTTACTTATTCACATGTTATGATGATACTATGAAAACCAGATTTAGTGCGAGGAAATTTGCCATGCCACATCTGATGTGACATTAGTCGACACATTCACTCAGTGAAAATGTTCTCCTCTGTCTGCCTGGGTTCCTTTCTGAGTGTCTGTTTGTCTGTCTGTCTCTGTTGTGTTGCAGTGTAACATTCTCCCTCCTCCCCCCCCCCCCCCTTCTTTGCTGTCTATCTCTGTGTTCCTGTTACATAATCATAACCAGCTTTTGTCCCACAACTCACAGTTAACCACACACACACACACACACACACATATATATACATATATATATGCATATTACTATATGTGTGTGTATGTGTATATATATGTGTGTATTTTTATGTGTGTGTTTGTGTGTATAGGTAGATAAATAGATAGACAGATAGATAGATAGATATGCTTGTTTGTTGTGATGCTTCCTTTTGGTATGCAGAACTGGTGCACCGAAAGCTTTGATGTATGTGTATGCTAAATTCCTTTCCTTCATAGACACTTTTCAAACTTTTGCAGGGCTTCTGATAACAAAGATACACATCCCTGACACTGTTCAAATAGAAGTCCACTGAGCAAGTCCCGGGAGCATTCTGAAGCTTTGTGGAACAAACACAAACAGTAGACTTATGCTTGTTATAGAGGGAAACCTGTGTGTTGGAGTTGTAGTCTGACGCTTGGATCATCCTACAGAGAAGAGTTGTTTCCTTTCACCTTCTGATCTGAAGCGTTTCCTTCCCTCCACTTTCCATGATACCTGTCTCTTTACTGCTGTTTCCTGGAAAACACAGTCATCATTTCTTTGAGAGTGCTGCATTTGTCTGCCCACTTCTTGGTCCTGAAACCTGGAATTATGCCAAGAAGCTACGCCAGTTTGCCACCTTTGTGTGCAGCAGTGGCTTAGCATATTTGATGAGAAAGTGCAGGGTTAGAGCTAGCCTCTGAAGGCAGTCTGAGAAACCCTGGAGTGCTGGTCAAACAGTCCATGAGATCCCCAGGATGTGTGACTGGTCAGGAGCCCTCGTTCGTTGGCCTGATGTCTCTTCCTCATCTTCCCCATCAGATTCTTCTTCCTGTAGGTCTGTCGGTAAGGTTCACTACTTTTGGTTGTTTTTCTTTTCCTCAAGGCCTGACTCAGCATGATGGGTTACGCTGCTGGTCAGGCATCTGCCAAGCAGATGTGGTGTAGCGTGTATGGATTTGTCCGAACACAGTGACGCCTCCTTGAGAAACTGAGAGTGAAATTGTTGATCTTCATCTTGGTGGTCGTCTTTTTCTCTTTGTGGGTACCATGTATCTGTCTGGAATGCATTGTGCATCTTTGACTGTAGTGCTAAACAGCTGGTGTGTTTCCTCATTTGTTAGTGGAAAAAATTACAAATGGATCTAAGACTTTTCTTCTTTGGTTGTTGCTGAAGTGAGACTTCGTCACAAAGTAGATGGAACAGCAGTTGAAGAGTTATTAATTTGTTTCATTCTCCAGTTTTGTCTCAGGTTATTGGATACTTCTTTGATAGATCAAGTGACGGTGTGCCCAGTGTAGAAGAAATGTATGTTGTTGTTACTGTTTTGCTGTCCTGTGGTGTGCCTGGTTTCAGTGGCATTACTCCCACACCACTCATCCACAGTCCTCCCTATCCATGGCCTCTCCTGGGTTCGTCTTCCACAGGCCCAGTGCCGGCAGACCACAGGGAACTATCGATGTCAGGTCGCCCACACACCCTCACCAGATGAGATCTTTGCTTCCAAGTCACTGCAGTGGTGTTCAACCGTGCCTTTTCTGATGTGACATGCACATGACATCATACACCAGGCCCCTTACTGACCTTGATAATCACAGTTGTGGAGCCAGACTTAGTGAGCGTCTCCACCAGAGTGGAGACTAGCACCTCATTTGTACAATGACAGCCCTACCGTGGTTTGGCTGGTCCTGAGGACTGACAGGAACTCACTACAAGCATGGAATCAGAGTGGAGATGAAGCTGAGGTCACTATGATTACATGCATGGCGTGAAAGGCCACAGAGTCTGGGACATTATTTTTTCTGTATTAACAATGAGTGAGGAGGAGGATATTGGCCTGGAGGTCCATTGGTGTTGGAGCACATTAGGAGGCTGTACTTCATGGTTCCTTTGAATCCTATATCACGGCATCAGCCAGGCCCAAGAGATACAGACATCTGAAATGCTGGTCAGGAAAACTGAGCATCACTTCAAAATAAGGCATCTGAAAAGTGGATGACACTAGACTGTGTGGTCCCAGTCTTCCCTTTTGAGTCCACAGGACAGTCAGCTGTGGGCAGGAGCCGGTCACAGGCCAACAGAACCCACCTCTGCTGGATCTTGAAGAGCATGAAGTGTTGACAAAGGGCAGTGCTCAGTGGCTGACCTGTTTGCATTATACCTCCTTTGTGAGATGACAGTCTGCACTGCTCATCAGCCTGTATGTCAGCAGCCGTCACAGGCTTCAACTGCCACTTACTATTGACTTACTCGTCAGCCTGCATGTCAGCAGCCGTCACAGGCTTCAACTGCCACTTACTATTGACTTACTCATCAGCCTGCATATCAGTAGCCGTCACAGGCTTAAACTGCCACTTACTATTGACTTACTCATCAGCCTGCATGTCAGCAGCCGTCACAGGCTTAAACTGCCACTTACTATTGACTTACTCACTGAGAATGCTGTGCTGTGATGAGTTGATATTTCTTTCATGTACTGTTTGTCTGTAATGCTCTGACAGTGCTGTACAGATGTGTGAAATATTATAAAATTTATTGTGAAAATGCTTTGCTGTAGTTTGCTTCCCCGT
>NC_134898.1:1507394-1517394 GCF_041734735.1 Babylonia areolata
ACACACACACACACACACACACACACACACACACACACACACACACACACACACACACACACGTACACACACACACACACACACACACGTACACACACACGTACACACACACTACACACACACACACACACACACACACGTACACACACACACTACACACACACACACTCTACACACACACATACATACATACATACTCTACACAGACACACACACACACACACACACACACACGTACACACACACGTACACACACACGTACACACACACACACACACACACACACACACACACACACACTACACACACGCACACACATACACTCTCTCTCTCTCACTCTCTCTCTCTCCCCCTCCCCACCCCCCACCCCTCCCCCACCCCAAGCAGTAATGGTTTTGCAGGACCGGGCAGCAGGGACAGGCCATGCACCATTATACCCGGTGTATTCTTTGCGGCTCAACAGTTAGGGAAACACTTAGTGGACTGGGGGGGGGGACTCGCTGTGTGGTTGGTGATGGTATAATGCAGTGTGTGCGTGTGTGTGTGTGTGTGTGCACTTTGTCCCACCATGGGTGTTTTTTTTTTTGGGGGGGGGGATCCGGGGGGGTGGGGGGGGGGGGGGCGGTGAGGAGGGGTGAAGGTAGGGAGGAGACCAAGAGGTTGGGGACTATGTCTGTCCCTGTTTCTGTCTCGAGTCGTTCTGTGTTTCTGTCTGTCTGTCTGTCTGTCTGTCTGTCTGTCTGTCTGTCTGTCTGTCTGTCTCTCTCTCTCTCTCTCTCTCTCTCTCTCTCTCTCTCTCTCTCTTCTCCCCCCCCCTCACCCCCCCCCCCATGCCCACACTCCTTCCCTTTTTCTCTCTCATTCTCAGGACAAATTGGAAGAATAGGCCATGCCTGAAATCTTAATCCTTGCAAAAAAAAAAAAAGTTTTGAGTTCTGTCTCCGTTTCTCTCTGTGTGTGTGTGTGTGTGTGTGTGTGTGTGTGTGTGTGTAGAGTGTGTAGAGTGTGTGTGTGTGTGTGTGTGTGTGTGTAGAGTGTGTGTGTGTGTGTGTGTGTGTGTAGAGTGTGTGTGTGTGTGTGTGTGTGTAGAATGTATGTATGTGTGTGTGTGTGTAGTGTGTGTGTAGAGTGTGTGTGTGTGTGTGTGTGTGTGTGTGTGTGTGTGTGTGTGTGTAGTGTATGTGTGTGTGTGTGTGTGTGTAGAGTGTGTGTGTGTGTGTGTGTGTGTAGAGTGTGTATGTGGGTGTGTGTGTGTGTGTGTGTGTGTGTGTGTGTGTGTGAAAGAGAGAGAGAGAAAGGTTGGAAGATCTTCTAGTTCTACAATAAGAAACATTCTCTCTCTCTCTCTCTGTCTGTGTGTCTGTCTCTCTGCCCCTCTTTCTGTTCTGTCTCTCTCTGTCTCTTTCTGTCTCTCTGGGCCCCATTGGTATGACGAAGGTGGTTTCTTTGCATGCCAGACCACACACAAGGCAAGCTTAGTTCTACAGGTGTCAGGTGTGCGTGTGTGTGTGTGTGAGAGAGAGAGAGAGAGTGTGTATGTGTGTGTGTGTTAATGGATTTTACATTCTTCTGTAAGAGTGATATTAGTCCTCCCTTAGACCCCAGCCCCCACCCCCCACACTTCCGACAAAAAGAAAAAAAAAAAGAAGTGAAATGTGTGTGTGTGTGTGTGTGGTTAATGGATTTTACGTCCTTGCACAAAGAGTGGAATTAGCCACCCCAACCCCCTCAAAAAGGGTGTGTGTGTCTGTATGTGGTGTGAGTGTGTCTGTATGTGTGTGTGTGCGAGTATGAGTGTGTGTGTGCGAGGATGAGTGTGTATGCGTGTTAGAGAAATGGAAACTTTGGAAATGGAAACTCTTTTTTTTTTTTTAGTGAGGGAAAAGGAATAGGCACTGACTGGCCTGTTTTCATCCTGCCCTCAGAAGGAAAATGTATAAAGTTGCCAAGGAGATACAAGACGAAAGAGAGAGAGAGAGAGAGAGAAAGAGAGTTTGTGTGTGTATGTGTGTGTGTCTTTGCTCTCTCTCTCTCTCTCTCTGTCTCTCGCTTTCTCTCCCTCTCTCCGTCTGTCTGTCTGTCTCTCTCTGTGTGTACATAATGTATATAGTTCAGACAGTGAACAAGAGAGGCCGGCCCACCGTTTTCAGTTCTCCCCCAGACCAGGAAGCCAGGTAACAGTACGGTGTGGTGGGTGGGGCCAATTGATCAGAATGGAAACCTCATCAATTATTTGTCCCCAGGCCGTGCTGTCTGTATTGCTGGCTGCCAGTCAATGACGTACACCTTCTCACTTCGGCAACGGGAAACTCAGCACGGAGTGATTGATTGATTGATTGACTTGATCCCAAACTGCAGATTTTCGTCACACAAGACGAGGGCAGGGTTTGCACGAGTGATGTTAACAGCAACTGGCTGAGTGTGTTCCGTGTTGAGAATTGACCTAGCCCCAGTCTGCAACAAGTTCCATGAACGTAGATAGCTTGGTTAGTGTGCAAACCCAGCCCAGGCCCCCCCTGCCCCCCCCCCCCCCCCCCTCCCCCCGTACTGTGCAGCATGCACTTCACGACAAAAGGAAAAGGTGGTTCCTGGTTCCTGGCCAGCGTTCTGCTGGAGAGAAAAACCCCGACTGAAAGAAAAGTAATGCGATACGGTACGACACTACACGACACGACAGTGTGTACAACACAGCACGGCTCATGACAGAAAGAAACCGCTCCTTTTAACACACACACACACACACACACACACACACACACACACACACACACACACACACACTTGTCAGAACGATGAGATGGACACCCACCCACCCACCCACATTCGGTCAATACAACAACCAAGTGGACAGCGCTACACGTGACTCGATACAACATTCACCTGCATGTATCTATCTACTCCCAAGTCACGGACATGTCGGGGCTTGTGTGGCGTGGTCGTTTGGTGTGCTCTGTGTGTGTGTGTGTGTGTGTGTGTGAGAGAGGGAGAGAGAGAGAGAGCGAGGTAGTGCCACAGTTTGTGCGGGAGGGGCGGTAGTGGTGGTGGGGTTGGAGTGGGGGCAGGGTGGGTGCATGGAAGGGCAGGAGGTTGTCGTCACAGCTCCAGCAAACGAGTGGCCCCGACCTCCTCCACCCCTAATTCGGGACCCCCCCCCAGCCGTTCAGACAGAACGGAACACGATCCGACATGCACGAACTGATGTTATTTTTAGAGAGGGTATTGGCACAGGTACCGTGTCGCTTTGTTCGTATTCTTCCTTTTCAATTTTTTTTGAATTTATCTGTTTACTGATTTCAGCACCACACCTTTCAGTAGAAAAGGGAGAGAGACGTGTGTTTTCAGACTTCAGTTCAGTTGAAGGAAGCGTCACCGCGTTCGGACAAATAAATCCATATACGCTACACCACATCTGCTGAGCACTGAGATTCCTGACCAGCAGTGTACGTTTTATATATATTATTTACAGGAAAACAATAACAACAACAACCCCTTTATTTCTATTTTATTTTATTTATTTATTTATTTTTGTTGTTGTTGTACGTTTATAGTTGACTTCATCAAGTTTTTGCGCCTTATACATATTATTATTATTAGTAGTAGTAGTTCTTTTTTATGTATTTATCTATTATTTATTTACTTTTTTTCTCTCTCAAGGCCTGACAAAGCGCGTTGGGTTATGCTGCTGGTCTGGCATCTGCTTGGCAGATGTGGTGTAGCGTATATGGATTTGACCGAACGCAGTGACACCTCCTTGAGCTACTGAAACTGAACCCCCGCCCCCCCCCCCCCCCCCCCCCCCCCCCCCCCCACATCCCCTCACCCCCATTAAAAGAGGAGAGCAAATGCGTCAAACTTATACAGCACTTGGATGCAACATAATTTATGTTCTTTCAATATGTGTGTGCAAAACCTCATCACAGGCGTAATGTGTCCCTCTCGCAGAAAACAGGAAGAGATTTCCACCCGGGGTGGGGGTAGTAATGTGTCCCTCTCACAGAAAACAGGAAGAGATTTCCACCCGGGGTGGGGGTAGTAATGTGTCCCTCTCACAGAAAACAGGAAGAGATTTCCACCCGGGGTGGGAGGTAGTAATGTGTCCCTCTCACAGAAAACAGGAAGAGATTTCCACCCGGGGTGGGGGTAGTAATGTGTCCCTCTCACAGAAAACATAGAGAGTGCCACCCGGGGTGGGGGGTAGTAATGTGTCCCTCTCACAGAAAACAGGAAGAGATTTCCACCCGGGGTGGGAGGTAGTAATGTGTCCCTCTCACAGAAAACAGGAAGCGATTTCCACCCGGGGTGGGGGGTAGTGATGTGTCCCTCTCACAGAAAACAGGAAGAGAGTGCCACCCGGGGTGGGGGGTAGTAATGTGTCCCTCTCACAGAAAACATAGAGTGCCACCCGGGGTGGGGGGTAGTGATGTGTCCCTCTCACAGAAAACAGAGAGAGTGCCACCCGGGGTGGGGGTAGTAATGTCTCCCTCTCACAGAAAACAGGAAGAGATTTCCACCCGGGGTGGGAGGTAGTAATGTGTCCCTCTCACAGAAAACAGGAAGCGATTTCCACCCGGGGTGGGGGGTAGTGATGTGTCCCTCTCACAGAAAACAGGAAGAGAGTGCCACCCGGGGTGGGGGGTAGTAATGTGTCCCTCTCACAGAAAACATAGAGAGTGCCACCCGGGGTGGGGGGTAGTGATGTGTCCCTCTCACAGAAAACAGAGAGAGTGCCACCCGGGGTGGGGGTAGTAATGTCTCCCTCTCACAGAAAACATAGAGAGTGCCACCCGGGGTGGGGGGTAGTAATGTGTCCCTCTCACAGAAAGCATAGAGATTTCCACCCGGGGTGGGGGTAATAATGTGTCCCTCTCACAGAAAGCATAGAGATTTCCACCCGGGGTGGGGGTAATAATGTGTCCCTCTCACAGAAAGCATAGAGATTTCCACCCGGGGTGGGGGTGATAATGTGTCCCTCTCACAGAAAGCATGGAGATTTCCACCCGGGGTGGGGGTGATAATGTGTCCCTCTCACAGAAAGCATGGAGATTTCCACCCGGGGTGGGGGTAGTAATGTGTCCCTCTCACAGAAAGCATAGAGATTTCCACCCGGGGTGGGGGTAATAATGTGTCCCTCTCACAGAAAGCATAGAGATTTCCACCCGGGGTAGGGGGTAGTAATGTGTCCCTCTCACAGAAAACATAGAGAGTGCCACCCGGGGTGGGGGGTAGTAATGTGTCCCTCTCACAGAAAGCATAGAGATTTCCACCCGGGGTGGGGGGTAGTAATGTGTCCCTCTCACAGAAAGCATAGAGATTTCCACCCGGGGTAGGGGTAGGAACCAGCACAGACAGCAGACGGGGGGGGGGGGGGGGGAAGTGTTATCAAGCACCAGGTGCCAGACCCAACTGATGAGAGAGTGTGTGTGTGTGCGCGTGCGTGTGTGTGTGTGCGCTGTGTTTACCTGACGGCTTTCTCTTAACAAGGTGGGGGGGGAGGGGAGGGGGGGGGGAGAACCCACAGTGATCGATTTTAACCCCGGTGGGTGGGTGGGTGGGTCGGCGTGCGGGCGGGCGGGGGGACGGGGGCAGGCGGGCTTTGCCTTTGTGCGTGGACATGTCAGACCTCGAGCCTGGAGCCTAGTTTCCCCGTGTTCTGTGCGAGCTGGGTGAGCGGACCGCGAGTCGTCCATTCTGTGGAACTTGGCACTTCAGTGTGTGTGGTGTGGTGTGTGAAAGGCTGACGGCTGGTTTCCGACACCGACCACGAGCCTCACAGAGCGCCGAGCGTTGAGCGTGTTCTCTTGGAATCATTATTATTGTTGTTGTGTTGTCTTTCTTCTTCGTCTTCTTCATCTTCATCGACTGGTCTGTGCTGTGGTGTCGTGGTGGTGGTTAGTGGTGGTGGTGGTGGTGGTGGTGTGGTGTGGTGGTGGTGGTGAGAAGGGGGAGGATAGTTACCATGTACGCCGGAGTGCCCCATGTGCAAGAATCGTAAGTGTGTGTGTGTGTGTGTGGTGTGTGTGTGTGTGTGTGTGGGTGTGTGTGTGTGTGGTGTGTGTGTGTGTGTGTTGTGTAGTGTGTGGTGTGTGTGTGTGTGTGTGTGTGTGTGTGGTGTGTGTGTGTGTGTGGTTTGTGTGTGTGTGTGTGTGTGTGTGTCGTGTGTGTGTGTGTGTCGTGTGTGTGTGTGTGTGTGTGTGTGTTTGTGTGATATCTCTCTCTCTTCGTGTGTGTGTGTGTTTTCCTTGATCTCTCTCTCTTTGTGTGGGGGTGGGGGGTGGGTGTCTTTGACCTCTGTGTGTGTGTGTGTGGGGGGGGGGGGGGTCTTTGACCTGTGTGTGTGTGTGGGGGGGGGGTCGGGTTGTCTTTGACCTGTGTGTGTGTGTGTGCGCGCGCCGCGTGATAACAGCTACACGGGTCAAATATCAGCACGCATTGGTTTTGCCTTTCGATGTCTGAGACTTGAGGTTTGTTCGGCCGGTGAGCGTGAGGTCCTTGTACGCGTGTACGTCTGTCGGTGGAAGGTTTGGCCTTGGTGCCTGTGAGCCTGCCACTTGTCGTCGTCGTCGTCGTCGTCGTTGTTATCAGTGTGTGGCACCCCTCCTGTCTCAACCATCAACCCTGGCACCTTGACGCTTTTCTCTTTTGCTCCAAGTAGTTTTCCGGTTCGCTCATCTGGTGGGGAAAAAAAAAGCAAAAAAAAAGCAAACAAACAAAAAAATGCCCAGCAGAGATTTCTAGTTTAAACCGTGTCGTGTTGTGTTGTGTCAGTATGGAACTGTTCCTGAGTCATAGAAACACCGAGTCCTTGTCATAGCTACTGCAGGTTTATCACCCCATCGCCAACGCCCCCGCCCCCACCCCCCCTTCCCCCCTCGAAAAAAGAAGATGAAGAGAGAGAGAGAGAGAGAGAGAGAGAGAACATCAGACTGGTCTACTGATGCTCACTGCTTGTGAGAGACTGACGGATAGTGAAATAAGAGAGAGGGGTGTGGGGGGAAGCCCGGGAAGAGGAGACAGGGAGGACAGTGAGCTGAGAGTGTTTCTGTGTGAGAGATTCAACGACAAGACTGAGATTAACACAGTGAATCGAAACCCGGGGAAGAAACAGTCAGACAGACAGAGGGGGGGGGGGGGGGGAGAGGGGGGGGGGGGGGGGGTTGGAATGACACACCAAAGTGCAAGAACTGTATGTGAACATCAGTGAAACATTAATGAACGTGATGTAGAGGCAGTGTGTAGTTTTATTGGAATGTACTGTGTTCCTTTTCACCACAACTCGATTCCTCTGTCAAACTCCAGGGCTGCTTTTTACTACAACGGGGAGAGCGCGCGTCCGTCTCCACAGCGCAGCACAGCTGTTAGTTGCAATCTACATGTATATCTTTCTTGCTTCTATCAGTGGGGACGTTTTATCTTACCGTACAGTCTGCCACGGACAACCGTTTTTGCTGCCGTGGGTTGTTTATTTGGGCATGTGCTAAGTGCGTGCCAGACTGAAGAGCTGGGCTTACTGGTTTCATCCGGCAGGTTGAATCCAATCAATACTTTGTACGGCAGCTCAGGTGTTGGCTTGGGCAGTGGGGTTTTTTTTCCCCTCTCTTGTCGCGTGTGATCATGATCGTTGTATGAAGCCTTCTGGGCTTTCGTGCTTGACAATACCTTTGTGGGGGGTTTTCTTTTGGTTTGTAGTAGTAGTTGTAGTAGTAGTAGTTGTTGTTGTTGTTTGTGTGTGTGTGTGTGTGTGTGTTGATTGATGCCCCGAAACACAAACTGGTGATTATAGATTGTGTCTGTGTGTCTTTGTATATGTGTCTGTCTGTGTGTAAGTGTGTGGTGTAGTGTGTGTGCATGCATGCGTGTGTGTGTGTGTGTGTGTGTGTGTGTGTGTTGAGCTAACACACAACGATCAGAAGGACCAGTTCTTCCACGTGACGACCAACATGAGTATGTTGATGAAATTGTTTCGTGAGAGTTTGCTGTTGGACGTCATTTACACACACACACACACGCACGCACACGCACACACACACACGCACACACGCACGCACACACGCACACACACACACGCACACACGCACGCACACACACACACACACACGCACGCACGCACACACACACACACACACACACACACACACACACACACACACACACACACGCACACACACACACACGCACGCACGCACACACACACACGCACACGCACACGCACACGCACACGCACACGCACACACACACACACGCACACACACACGCACGCACGCACACACACACACACACACACACACACACACACACACACACACACACACACAGCAGAGGGCAGGTAAGAGAGAATCAATCAATACAATGGCTGAGATGCAGAGAAGCCAAGTGATTACACTCCATCAAACCGGATTTCCCTGGGTCCGGCGTATGGTGGTCACACACTGTATTCCCCGGTGACCGCTGTGGTCAGTGTTGGTCAAGTACTGCTGGTCCTCTGCTGGGTGGGGATGGAGGATGGGGGGTGGGGTGGGGGATAAGAGGGGGGAGGGGGGGGGGGGGAGGGCGTTTACGCAGAGTACAACAATTAACTGCAGCAACAGCTCAGAACTGCAACAACAACAGCAACAACAAATTCCAAGCAGAATCTGTTCGATATTGGATAGTGTTTGTGTCCTTTCACAGCTGCACGGCGTGGACAGAAGTGGGGGGGTCGGAAATCTCATTGTTTCGGTATTTGATTGTGACATATGACGGGCGCAATAGCCGAGTGGTTTCAGCGTTGGACTTTCAATCTGAGGGTCCCGGGTTCGAATCTCGGTTACGGCGTCTGGTGGGTAAAGGGTGGAGATTTTTCCCCATCTCCGAGGTCATCATATGTGCAGACCTGCCAGTGCCTGAAGCCCCTTTGTGTGTACACGCACGTAGAAGATCAAACACGCACGTTAAAGATCCTGTAATCCATGTCATGAGTTCGGTGGGTTATGGATACAAAAACATACCCAGCATGTACACCTCCGGAAACGGAGTATGGCTGCCTACATGGAGGAGTAAATAAACAAAAAACAACAACAAAACAAAAACAGGAAAAACAAAAGGTCATACAGGAAAAATGTTTCATGTCTGTGTGAGTGTGTATGTATGTGTGACTGGACCTGATTGAATGACACAGGAAACGAATGATGAGCGCCCAATGGCAGTAGTCAGTCGGCTCTACCCAGGTAGGCAGCCTGTTGTGTAAGTGACCCCGTGTTTGTAAAGCGCTTAGAGCTTAGCCTCTGACCGTGGACAGGCGCTTTCTAAATTAATATATTAACATCATCATCATCATCACGTACGCATTGGTAAAGGTGAGAACATATCTATATTCCCCACCTCAGGTCAGTGTTTCCCCCACACCTGTGTTCATCACCCCCCAACCCCCACCCCACCCCCCACCTCCCCCACCCCCAAACTGCAGGTGGTCTATACCCCCCCCCCCCCCCCCATGTTGTTGTTTTCTCAGATGTATGTTTCCTCAGGTCTGTGTTTTTCTTCAGCTGTTCCAGTTTGCATGGTGGTCAGTTTGGGTCAGTCAACAGTCAAACAGGGACAGGAAGTCTGTTTGTTTCATAAACGTGAAAAGATGTCATGTTCTGAAACTTTTTTTTTCGGGGTTGGGGGCGGGGCTTGGGGGGTTGTAGTTAGCAGTGGTTTGTGACTACGGGTCCCAGGTTCGAATCTCCGGTGACGTGTGTGACTGGTGGGTAAAGGATGGGGATTTTTCCGATCTCCCAGGTCAACAGATGTGCAGACCTGTTAGTGCTTGAACCCTCTTCGTGTTTATAGGCAGGCAGAAGATCAGATACGCACGTTAAAGATTCCGTAACCCATGTCAGCGTTTTGGTAGGGTTTGGTAACAACATACCCGACATGCACCCTTCCTCCCTCCCTCCCGAAAACGGAGTATAACTGCCTACATGGTAGGAGTAAAAACGGTCCCACTCATGTGAACTTGGGAATCGCAGTCCACTGACGA
>NC_134898.1:1519894-1542394 GCF_041734735.1 Babylonia areolata
GGACTGCTGACTGACGTCCCGATCCAAAAGCTCTGTGTTCTCATGATAATGATAATGATGATAATAATAATGATAATAATAATAATACTACTAAGAAGAAGAATCTGCTTGAAACACTGTCAGAACCCCTCTGTTCTTCAGATGGAGAAGAGCGTAGGTCATGGAGAGATGTTGTGGTGGGGTTGAGGGGAGGAGGGTGGTGTTTTCACAAAGAAAGGTGGTGGGTTCGATTATCTGTTTTCGCGGGTAGGCCAGAGACAAGACAAGACAGGACATGTCTATTTCAGGTAACTTTGTGGGGTCACATGAACTTGTGACATATTTTCATGTGAGGAACATTAAGTACAGAACTATGAAACACACATGACATTGTGTTCAGACAGTTGTTACCGTTTCCACACGGAGTCAGCTCAGTGTTCTCCCAGGTCTGTGTTTCCCCCATTTTTTTTTTCCAGCCAGGTTTAAGTTCCCCCAGGACATAGACCTGGGGAACTTAGTCTTGGGGGAACATAGACCTGGGGAACATAGACCTGGGGGACATAGACCTGGGGAACTTAGGCCTGGGGGAACATAGACCTGGGGGACATAGACCTAGGGGAACATAGACCTGGGGGACATAGACCTGGAGGAACTTAGGCCTGGGGAACTTAGGCCTGGGGGAACATAGACCTGCGGGACATAGACCTAGGGGAACATAGACCTGGGGGACATAGACCTGGGGGAACATAGACCTGGGGGAACATAGACCTGCGGGACATAGACCTAGGGGAACATAGACCTGGGGGACATAGACCTGGAGGAACATAGACCTGGGGAACATAAACCTGGGGAACATAGACCTGGGGAACTTAGGCCTGGGGGAACATAGACCTGGGGGGACATAGACCTGGGGAACTTAGGCCTGGGGGACATAGACCTGGGGGACATAGACCTGGGGGAACATAGACCGGTGGAACATAGACCTGGGGGACATAGACCTGGGGAACATAGACCTGGGGAACTTAGGCCTGGGGGGACATTGACATGCTCCCTTCCGCAGCTAGCGCCGAGGGAGTTAGAGACAGTAGGCAGTGCCAGACGTGGACTGCCACAGGAAGACATATTCATTGACCACAAGGCTTTTAACGCTGCTTCAGCCCCAAGGGGCCAATCGCAAATAATGCGCCATTTTATCTCTTGCCAGTTAGTATTTTATTTTATTGCAGATTTTTAACCCATTCATGTCAGATTTGGTAGACAGGTAGAGCAGTGCGAGAAGTGGACTGTCACACACACACACACACACACACACACACACACACACTCACACTCACACACACACACACACACACACACACACACACACACTGTGCGGCGTGTTTCACGTGCATGCTTGCGAGCTTTGCGGCCAGCCAGTGTGATGCGTTGCAGCAGGAAGGAAGGCAGGCAGGTAAGGAAGGAGGGAGGCAGGGAAGGAAGGAGGCAGGGAAGGAAGGAGGGAGGCAGGAAGGAAGGCAGGGAAAGGAGGAGGGAAGGAAGGAGAGTGGCAGGGAAGGAAGGAGGGGCAGGAAGAAGGAGAGGCAGGGAGGAAGGGGCAGGAAGGAAGGCAGGTAAGGAAGGAGGAAGGCAGGTAAGGAAGGAGGAAGGCAGGGAAGGAAGGCAGGGAAGGAAGGAGGGAGGCAGGGAAGGAAGGCAGGGAAGGAAGGAGGGAGGCAGGGAAGGAAGGCAGGTAAGGAAGGAGGAAGGCAGGGAAGGAAGGAGGGAGGCAGGGAAGGAAGGAGGGAGGCAGGGAAAGGAGGAGGGAAGGAAGGAGGGAGGCAGGGAAGGAAGGAGGGAGGCAGGGAAAGGAGGAGGGAAGGAAGGAGGGTGTCAGGGAAGGAAGGAGGGAGGCAGGGAAAGGAGGAGGGAAGGAAGGAGGGTGTCAGGGAAGGAAGGAGGGTGTCAGGGAAGGAAGGAGGGTGTCAGGGAAGGAAGGAGGGAGGCAGGGAAGGAAGGAGGGAGGCAGGGAAGGAAGGAGGGAAGGAAGGAGGGTGTCAGGGAAGGAAGGAGGGAGGCAGGGAAGGAAGGAGGGAGGCAGGGAAAGGAGGAGGGAAAGAAGGAGGGTGTCAGGGAAGGAAGGAGGGAGGGAGGCAGGGAAGGAAGGAGGGAGGCAGGGAAGGAAGGAGGGAGGGAGGCAGGGAAGGAAGGAGGGAGGGAGGCAGGGAAGGAAGGAGGGAGGGAGGCAGGGAAGGAAGGAGGGAGGGAGGCAGGGAAGGAAGGAGGGAGGGAGGCAGGGAAGGAAGGAGGGAGGCAGGGAAAGGAGGAGGGAAGGAAGGAGGGTGTCAGGGAAGGAAGGAGGGAGGCAGGGAAGGAAGGAGGGTGTCAGGGAAGGAAGGAGGGAGGCAGGGAAGGAAGGAGGAAGGCAGAGAAGGAGGGAGGGTGGCAGGGAAGGAGGGAGGGTGGCAGGGAAGGAGGGAGGGTGGCAGGGAAGGAGGGAGGGTGGCAGGGAAGGAGGGAGGGTGGCAGGGAAGGAGGGAGGGTGTCAGGGAAGGAAGGAGGGAAGGCAGGGAAAGGAGGAGGGAAGGCAGGGAAGGAAGGAGGGAGGCAGGGAAGGAAGGAGGGAGGCAGGGAAGGAAGGAGGAAGGCAGGGAAGGAAGGAGGGAAGGCAGGGAAGGAAGGAGGGTGTCAGGGAAGGAAGGAGGGTGTCAGGGAAGGAAGGAGGGAGGGAGGCAGGGAAGGAAGGAGGGAGGGAGGCAGGGAAGGAAGGAGGGAGGCAGGGAAAGGAGGAGGGAAGGAAGGAGGGAGGCAGGGAAGGAAGGAGGGAGGCAGGGAAGGAAGGAGGAAGGCAGAGAAGGAGGGAGGGTGTCAGGGAAAGGAGGAGGGAAGGCAGGGAAAGGAGGAGGGAAGGCAGGGAAAGGAGGAGGGAAGGCAGGGAAGGAAGGAGGGAGGCAGGGAAGGAAGGAGGATGTCAGGGAAGGAAGGAGGGAGGCAGGGAAGGAAGGAGGGAGGCAGGGAAGGAAGGAGGGTGTCAGGGAAGGAAGGAGGGTGTCAGGGAAGGAAGGAGGGAGGCAGGGAAGGAAGGAAGGAGGGAGGGAAGGAAGGAGGGAGGCAGGGAAAGGAGGAGGGAGGCAGGGAAGGGAGGAGGGAGGCAGGGAAGGAAGGAGGAAGGAAAGTGGCAGGGAAGGAAGGAAAGTGGCAGGGAAGGAAGGAAAGTGGCAGGGAAGGAAGGAAAGTGGCAGGGAAGGAGGGAGGGAAGGAAGGAGGGAGGGAGGCAGGGAAGGAAGGAAAGTGGCAGGGAAGGAGGGAGGGAGGCAGGGAAGGAAGGAGGGAGGCAGGGAAGGAAGGAAAGTGGCAGGGAAGGAAGGAGGGTGTCAGGGAAGGAAGGAGAGTGGCAGGGAAGGAGGGAGGGAGGCAGGGAAGGAGGGAGGGAGGCAGGGAAGGAAGGAGGGAGGCAGGGAGGGAAGGAAGGAAAGTGGCAGGGAAGGAGGGAGGGAGGCAGGGAAGGAAGGAGGGAGGCAGGGAAGGAAGGAAAGTGGCAGGGAAGGAAGGAGGGAGGCAGGGAAGGAAGAGTGGCAGGGAAGGAGGGAGGGAGGGAGGCCGACCGCTTCATGTTCCACTGTGTGACACTATCGACATGTGGCTTGCCACTTCGCTGATAATATCCTCTGTCTGCCTGCCTGTCCACCTGACTACCTGCCTGCCTGTCCGCCTGTCTGCCTGTCTGTCCACCTGACTGCCTGTCCGCCTGTCTCTCTGCCTGACTACCTGTCTGTCTGCCCGCATGCCTGACTGTCTGACGTGTAGTGGCTGTTGTATAGCTGTTGACAGCTGCCTCTTGCCTGTGTCCTCTCGTTCTGTCTGCATGTCTCTCTCTGTCTGTGCTCCTTTCCGTCTGTCTCTCACTCTCTGTCTCTGCCCTTCTCTGTCTCTCTGTCTGTCTCTTCTCCCCCTCCACTCTCTGTCCTCTACACTCCGTAGCTTCTCTTTCTCCTCTCTCCCTCCCTCCCCCCACGCCCCCCCCCTCTCTCTCTCTCTCTCTCTGTCTCTCTGTCTGTCTCTTCTCCCCCTCCACTCTCTGTCCTCTACACTCCGTAGCTTCTCTTTCTCCTCTCTCCCTCCCTCCCCCCCACGCCCCCCCCTCTCTCTCTCTCTCTCTCTCTCTCTCTCTCTGTCTCTCTGTCTGTCTCTTCTCCCCCTCCACTCTCTGTCCTCTACACTCCGTAGCTTCTCTTTCTCCTTTCTCCCTCCCTCCCCCCCACGCCCCCCCCCCCTCTCTCTCTCTCTCTGTCTCTCTGTCTGTCTCTTCTCCCCCTCCACTCTCTGTCCTCTACACTCCGTAGCTTCTCTTTCTCCTCTCTCCCTCCCTCCCCCCACGCCCCCCCCCCCTCTCTCTCTCTGTGTCTGTCTCTTCTCCCCCTCCACTCTCTGTCCTCTACACTCCGTAGCTTCTCTTTCTCCTCTCTCCCTCCCTCCCCCCACGCCCCCCCCCCCTCTCTCTCTCTCTCTGTCTCTCTGTCTGTCTCTTCTCCCCCTCCACTCTCTGTCCTCTACACTCCGTAGCTTCTCTTTCTCCTCTCTCCCTCCCTCCCCCCACGCCCCCCCCCCCCCCTCTCTCTCTCTCTCTCTCTGTCTCTCTGTCTGTCTCTTCTCCCCCTCCACTCTCTGTCCTCTACACTCCGTAGCTTCTCTTTCTCCTCTCTCCCTCCCTCCCCCCACGCCCCTCCCCCCTCTCTCTCTCTGTCTCTCTGTCTGTCTCTTCTCCCCCTCCACTCTCTGTCCTCTACACTCCGTAGCTTCTCTTTCTCCTCTCTCCCTCCCTCCCCCCCACGCCCCCCCCCCCCCCCCTCTCTCTCTCTCTCTGATCCACGTGTTGGACTGTCTGACCTGCCCCAGCCAGCACCAGCCACCTGATGTATGTTTTCTTGTCTTGTCTCTGGCTGCACGACTCAGGGCGCTTCAGACAGACAGGCAGGCAGACAGGGCTGCAGGCATCATCTGTTGGACAGGGAAGGAAGGAAGGAGGGAGGGGATGGAGGAGGACGGAGCCTGGAGGAGGGCAGCAGGCCAGTGACCGTCACCTTCACCGTGTCCTGTTGACTGTGTGAAGAGTGACCGGGGCCCCGCGCAGCGTGAACTGTTCTCCACGGGCCTCCAGCTCAAAGTCTGGGCCTCTGTGTGTGTGTGTCACCATACTACTGTAGTTGATCAGATCGGCAGGGGTCTTTGGGTTAGGCAGGGGGTACGTTCGGGTGGACGATGATGATGATGATGATGATGGCTGGATGGATGTACCCGACAGAGCCACCCGTGGCTTGCCTCCCCTGCCACCACCAGCACCACCACCACCAGCATCACAGCAGCGACGAAGGGTCTGACCTCAGCCTGTGAGCACCGTCAGCACCGTCATCACTGCCACTTCCGCCTCCCCTCACAAGTCTCTTCAGTGGCTCTGAGGGTCCGTGTGGGTGTGTGGGCGGGTGTGGGGGAGCCAAGGAGGAGGACGGAGAGGTGTGTGGTTGTGTGTGGGTGGGAGGCGGGTATCCCACACCCTGTCGTGACAGTGAAGGGAAGCAGAGGACTGACTGAGTGTTGTTGGCTGCCTTCCGACACCACCCAGTCGCTAACCGATCATCAACACAGCTGGCGTATTGTTGTCCTTTGTCCTGCTGACTCACCCGCTGTCCCGTGGCAGGACTGGGCTTTGGAACTGTGTACAGTGACAAAGGGAGCGGCACACACACACACACACACACACACAAGCTGCTGACCACTGTCCAGTGGGTGTGCCGTGAGGATGGAGCCCAGCTTCAAAGTGGAAAAGAGGACCTACCACGTGGGGTAAGACTCTTCCTCGTACCCCATCCGTCACCCCTCTTTGCTTGTCACCCCCCCCCCACCCTCTCTGCATCCACCCCTCCTCTGTCCTGGTTTGTTGTTGTTGAAGATGACTGTTGATGGAGGCGTGGCATGGCCCGTGTTTCAAAGGCGTCTCCAGGCTTGAGGAGTTGTTTCCCTTTGGTTTTGGTTTTGGTTTTTTGTTCTTCCTCTTTCTTTCCACCCTCTTTCTTGAGTTGGTTGGAGGTTTGGAGCTTGCATGTGTTGGATGGAGGAGGCTATACTCTATATACCGGCATAATTTGCCAGATTGTTTTTGACGAATGATTTATCCCCCTGTGTTGAATGGAGGAGGCTATACTCTGTATACCTGCATAATTTGCCAGATTGTTTTTGACGAATGATTTTTCCCCCCTGTGTTGAATGGAGGAGGCTATACTCTATATACCTGCATAATTTGCCAGATTGTTTTTGACGAATGATTTTTCCCCCTGTGTTGAATGGAGGAGGCTATACTCTATCTATATACCTGCATAATTTGCCAGATTGTTTTTGACGAATGATTTTTCCCCCTGTGTTGAATGGAGGAGGCTATACACCTGCATAATTTGCCAGATTGTTTTTGACGAATGATTTTTCCCCCTGTGTTGAATGGAGGAAGCTATACTCTATATTCCTGCATAATTTGCCAGATTGTTTTTGACGAATGATTTTTCCCCCTGTGTTGAATGGAGGAGGCTATACACCTGCATAATTTGCCAGGTTGTTTTTGACGAATGATTTATCCCCCTGTGTTGAATGGAGGAGGCTATACTCTATATACCTGCATAATTTGCCAGATTGTTTTTGACGAATGATTTTTCCCCCTGTGTTGAATGGAGGAGGCTATACTCTATCTATATACCTGCATAATTTGCCAGATTGTTTTTGACGAATGATTTTTCCCCCTGTGTTGAATGGAGGAGGCTATACTCTATATTCCTGCATAATTTGCCAGATTGTTTTTGACGAATGATTTTTCCCCCTGTGTTGAATGGAGGAGGCTATACTCTATATTCCTGCATAATTTGCCAGATTGTTTTTGACGAATGATTTTTCCCCCTGTGTTGAATGGAGGAGGCTATACTCTATATTCCTGCATAATTTGCCAGATTGTTTTTGACGAATGATTTTTCTCCCCCTCTTAGTTTCCCTATCCAGTCTGCTGTCTTTCGTTGCTTTCACCTCAGATCTCTCTTTGGCCTTTCCCCGTTCTTTCTTTCTGCATGCTTGTGCATGTGATGCGTAGGGGAGCGAGTGGTTTTTTTTGTTGTTTTGTTTTGTTTTTCTTTTATATGCATGCAGCGCACGAAAAAATGATAGGTGAAGAGACAGACAGACAGACAGACACAGACAGATAGACAGATAGACAGACAGGAACCGAAAGACGTGCTGGTCTTTTCCTGTTTCATTTTCCTCTCCGCTGTACTTTTGATTTGAATGATTCCCTTTGATGTTGTATTCAGTGTGTGTTGGGAATTGAGGGGGTGGGGGTGGGGACTGAGAGAGAGAGAGAGAGAGAGAGAGAGAGAGAGAGAGTTCTAAGTACTCTGGTGTTGTTTTCAGCTATTTTATACTTGTAGGTAATGTTCGAACTGGAATATGTTTTTTTTTTTTTTTTGTTTTAGTTATTTTGGTTGGGTTGTTTTTTTGTTTGTTTTTATATTGTTTTTAACAATGATAAAACATGGATAAGTGTTGTGATTTTTTTTTTTAAGAGAAAGTGATTGTAATTCGTTATGATCTGAACCTGACCCTGGACATCTATGTATAACCATTAATCTATAATTTTTTTTTTAGTGTGTGTGTGGTGTATGTGTATGTTGTGTTTTTTTTTTCCTGTCTGTGTCCTACGTGTGCTTGCTCTCGTGCCTGTACGTGTGTGCTTGGTTGTGTGTGTCTATGAATACGTGTGTTAGAGAGAGAGAGAGAGAGAGAGAGTGAGCAACGATTTTGTAGATGTGATACCCAACACCGTGTCATTGGCAGAGGAGGGGTCGGGGTGGGGGTGGCAGAGGGGGTGGCAGAGGGGGTGGCAGAGGGGGTGCGGGCAGGGAAGAAGAACAAACAAGAAAAGTAAAAAGTGAAAGAGCAATGAGTTTTGTTGTCATCTGGGTGACACTGAACACCACTGGCTGGGCGTTGGTTGAAAAGGGGGCTGGGGGGAGATGGGTGTGAGAGTGAGGGGAGGGGGGAAGGGGGCTGGGGGGAGGTGGGTGTGAGGGGAGGGGGGAGATGGGTGTGAGAGTGAGGGGAGGGGGGAAGGGGGCCGGGGGGAGATGGGTGTGAGAGTGAGGGGGGGGAGGGGGGAGATGGGTGTGAAAGTGAGGGGAGGGGGGAGATGGGTGTGAGAGTGAGGGGAGGGGGGGAGGGGGCCGGGGGGAGATGGGTTGAAAGTGAGGGGAGGGGGGAGATGGGTGTGAGAGTGAGGGGAGGGGGAGAAAGGGGGCTGGGGGGAGATGGGTGTGAGAGTGAGGGGAGGGGGGAAAGGGGGCTGGGGGGAGATGGGTGTGAGAGTGAGGGGAGGGGGGAAAGGGGGCTGGGGGGAGATGGGTGTGAGAGTGAGGGGAGGGGGGGAAAGGGGGCTGGGGGGAGATGGGTGTGAGAGTGAGGGGAGGGGGGGAAAGGGGGCTGGGGGGAGATGGGTGTGAGAGTGAGGGGAGGGGGGGAAAGGGGGCTGGGGGGAGATGGGTGTGAGAGTGAGGGGAGGGGGGGAAAGGGGGCTGGGGGGAGATGGGTGTGAGAGTGAGGGGAGGGGGGGAAAGGGGGCTGGGGGGAGATGGGTGTGAGAGTGAGGGGAGGGGGGGAAAGGGGGCTGGGGGGAGGTGGGTGTGAGAGTGAGGGGAGGGGGGGAAAGGGGGCTGGGGGGAGGTGGGTGTGAGAGTGAGGGGAGGGGGGGGAAGGGGGCCGGGGGGAGATGGGTGTGAGAGTGAGGGGAGGGGGGGAAGGGGGCCGGGGGGAGATGGGTGTGAGAGTGAGGGGAGGGGGGAAAGGGGGCCGGGGGGAGGTGGGTGTGAGAGTGAGGGGAGGGGGGAAAGGGGGCCGGGGGGAGGTGGGTGTGAGAGTGAGGGGAGGGGGGAAAGGGGGCCGGGGGGAGGTGGGTGTGAGAGTGAGAGGGGGAGGGGGGGGGGAAAGGGGGCCGGGGGGAGATGGGTGTGAGGAGGGGGAGGGGGGGGAGGGGGCCGGGGGGAATGGGTGTGAGAGTGAGGGGAGGGGGGGGAGGGGGCCGGGGGGAGATGGGTGTGAGGGGAGGGGGCCGGGGGGAGATGGGTTGAAAGTGAGGGGAGGGGGAAACGGGAGAGTCCGGTTTTGCCCGGTGCTATCCCAGGGGATGACAGATAACTGATAAGCACTGATGTGCTAAAAAAGAAAAAAAAATTATATTCAGTCTCCACCCTGAACAAGGTCTACACTACACAATACTAAATAAAGTCATATGCATGGTGATGATAAGATACACAGAAAAAAGAGCAATTAGCACACACACACACACACACACACACACACACACACACACACACACACACACACACACACACACACAGTGAGCGTGTTATCAAGAATATATTGACATGAAAGAAGCGTTATTATGATACCCATTACATAACAGCAGTGACAGGCAGACGGACAGAGAGAGTCAGTCAGTCAGTCAGTCAGTCAGTCAGTCAGTCAGTCCACGAAAAAGAGAGAAAAAAAGAAGAGGAAATTAGCGCTGTTGCAATCACCACCATTAGCAGTGCCGCCAGCGGCGGCGGGCAGGTCAAGCCAGTAGAACCACCAGCCTTGGATTGGGAAACCACCCGGGGTGGAATGGTGTGTGTCATTGCGCTGCAATAGAGCGCGCTGTTTCCGTCACTCACTCACACACACACACACACACACACACACACACACACACACACACACACACACGATCGATACACTGCTTGCTGTGTCATGAGCGGTATACGTGGCAGTCAGGAACGAAGCCATTTGTGTTTGACAGAGCGTGGTGCCGGGTATGTGTATGTCGCAAGCGGTCTTTGGAAATCACCCCCAGAAAGGCCAGCAGGCGTGACGGGGCGTAACAACAGCCCAGTGGTTAAAGCTTTGGTCTCTAAATGTCTTGGGTTCCATTCCCGGTCACGCCACTTTGTGGTTGTTTTTTTTTTAAAGGTGGAGATTTTGTTCTTCTCTCGATCTCCTTGGTCAGCAGATGTGTGCAGACATGTTAGCCTTTATCAGAGGCCCCGTGTTTGGTGTCACTGGCCTAGTACTTGAACCCTCTTCCTTTGTATACGCATGGAGAAGATCAACTGCGCATGTTAACTATCCCCTGATCCGTTTCGGCGTTGGGTCGGTAACGGGAGCAAGAACATACACACAGCCACCATGCACAGCTTTCCTCAAATCGGAGTGTGGCTGCTTTCCTTACGAGGCGGGGTAGAAATGGTCGTTGTCGTAAAATCCCTCCCGTACGTGAGTGAACGTGGGAGTTAAAACCCACGCACGCAGAAGAATAAGAACCTTATTGACGTTCATAACTGCAGCTGTATAATTGATATTATACATGTTTGCGTGTAGAAATTACTGGGGTGCTTATTTCCGTGACTGTTCACCCATTACATTATTATATGAGGATTTGATTTTAGAGTGAATCATCCTCTTTTGGGGGGGGTGGGGGGGGCGGGTTTTTTTTTTGGGGGGGGGAGGTGTCGGGGGGGGATGGGCGAGGGGGGTGAGGAGGAGGGGTTGTGCAGTGAAAGTGTGTGTGTGTGTGTGTGTGTGTGTGTGTGTGCGTGTGACGCTTCAGATGCTTTTCATTGTCAAGACGGTCAGTTCTAAGTTGCAGCGTCATTGTATTGGATGAAAGAAAACGAACAACAATAAATAAAGCAAATAATGTCAATAACTCAGTTCAAAAACCAAATTACTTAATTGTACACTTATGTATGTGCCGATACAAGTACGCACACCATAATAGAGAAACAACATACAACAGACTATCAACATACAATGTGACCATCAAGTACGCACACCATAATAGAGAAACAACATACAACAGGCTATAAACATACAATGTGACCATCAAGTACGCACACCATAATAGAGAAACAACATACAACAGGCTATAAACATACAATGTGACCATCCAGTACGCACACCATACTAGAGAAACAACATACAACAGGCTATAAACATACAATGTGACCATCCAGTACGCACACCATACTAGAGAAACAACATACAACAGGCTATAAACATACAATGTGACCATCCAGTACGCACACCATACTAGAGAAACAACATACAACATACTATCAACATACAATGTGACCATCCAGTACGCACACCATACTAGAGAAACAACATACAACATACTATCAACATACAATGTGACCATCAAGTACGCACACCATACTAGAGAAACAACATACAACAGACTATAAACATACAATGTGACCATCAAGTACGCACACCATACTAGAGAAACAACATACAACAGGCTATAAACATACAATGTGACCATCAAGTACGCACACCATAATAGAGAAACAACATACAACAGGCTATAAACATACAATGTGACCATCAAGTACGCACACCATAATAGAGAAACAACATACAACAGGCTATAAACATACAATGTGACCATCCAGTACGCACACCATACTAGAGAAACAACATACAACAGGCTATAAACATACAATGTGACCATCAAGTACGCACACCATAATAGAGAAACAACATACAACAGGCTATAAACATACAATGTGACCATCAAGTACGCACACCATAATAGAGAAACAACATACAACATACTATCAACATACAATGTGACCATCCAGTACGCACACCATACTAGAGAAACAACATACAACAGGCTATAAACATACAATGTGACCATCACGTGTGTACAGCTGCAACAGGCTAATCACATAACTCATGATGATTACGTGTTATTGTATCTGCTTTCCTTATCCTGATATAAACAGCTTCTGCTATGAATTTGGCAAGCAAAATGATAATTTCATCATTTTCAGTGGATAACAGACTAAGCACGTCGTGTCTTTCCTCAGCAGCAACATGGAAAAGTCGTGTCTTTCCTCAGCAGCAACATGGTAAAGTCGTGTCTTTCCTCAGCAGCAACATGGAAGAGTCGTGTCTTTCCTCAGCAGCAACATGGTAAAGTCATGTCTTTCCTCAGCAGCAACATGGAAAAGTCGTGTCTTTCCGCAGCAGCAACATGGTAAAGTCGTGTCTTTCCTCAGGAGCAACATGGAAGAGTCGTGTCTTTCCTCAGCAACATGGTAAAGTCGTGTCTTTCCTCAGCAGCAACATGGAAAAGTCGTGTCTTTCCTCAGGAGCAACATGGAAAAGTCGTGTCTTTCCTCAGCAGCAACATGGTAAAGTCGTGTCTTTCCTCAGCAGCAACATGGTAAAGTCGTGTCTTTCCTCAGCAGCAACATGGAAAAGTCGTGTCTTTCCTCAGCAGCAACATGGAAAAGTCGTGTCTTTCCTCAGCAGCAACATGGAAGAGTCGTGTCTTTCCTCAGCAGCAACATGGAAAAGTCGTGTCTTTCCTCAGCAGCAACATGGAAAAGTCGTGTCTTTCCTCAGCAGCAGCAACATGGTAAAGTCGTGTCTTTCCTCAGCAGCAGCATGGAAAAGTCGTGTCTTTCCTCAGCAGCAGCAACATGGAAAAGTCGTGTCTTTCCTCAGCAGCAACATGGAAAAGTCGTGTCTTTCCTCAGCAGCAGCAACATGGAAAAGTCGTGTCTTTCCTCAGCAGCAACATGGAAAAGTCGTGTCTTTCCTCAGCAGCAACATGGAAAAGTCGTGTCTTTCCTCAGCAGCAACATGGAAAAGTCGTGTCTTTCCTCAGCAGCAACATGGTAAAGTCGTGTCTTTCCTCAGCAGCAACATGGAAAAGTCGTGTCTTTCCTCAGCAGCAACATGGAAGAGTCGTGTCTTTCCACAGCAGCAACATGGAAGAGTCGTGTCTTTCCTCAGCAGCAACATGGAAAAGTCGTGTCTTTCCTCAGCAGCAACATGGAAAAGTCGTGTCTTTCCTCAGCAGCAACATGGAAAAGTCATGTCTTTCCTCAGCAGCAACATGGAAAAGTCGTGTCTTTCCTCAGCAGCAACATGGAAGAGTCGTGTCTTTCCTCAGCAGCAACATGGAAAAGTCGTGTCTTTCCTCAGCAGCAACATGGAAAAGTCGTGTCTTTCCTCAGCAGCAACATGGAAAAGTCGTGTCTTTCCTCAGCAGCAACATGGAAGAGTCGTGTCTTTCCTCAGCAGCAACATGGAAAAGTCGTGTCTTTCCTCAGCAGCAACATGGAAAAGTCGTGTCTTTCCTCAGCAGCAACATGGAAGAGTCGTGTCTTTCCTCAGCAGCAACATGGAAGAGTCGTGTCTTTCCTCAGCAGCAACATGGAAAAGTCGTGTCTTTCCTCAGCAGCAACATGGAAAAGTCGTGTCTTTCCTCAGCAGCAACATGGAAAAGTCGTGTCTTTCCTCAGCAGCAACATGGAAAAGTCGTGTCTTTCCTCAGCAGCAACATGGAAGAGTCGTGTCTTTCCTCAGCAGCAACATGGAAAAGTCGTGTCTTTCCTCAGCAGCAACATGGAAAAGTCGTGTCTTTCCTCAGCAGCAACATGGAAGAGTCGTGTCTTTCCTCAGCAGCAACATGGAAAAGTCGTGTCTTTCCTCAGCAGCAACATGGAAAAGTCGTGTCTTTCCTCAGCAGCAACATGGAAAAGTCGTGTCTTTCCTCAGCAGCAACATGGAAAAGTCATGTCTTTCCTCAGCAGCAACATGGAAAAGTCGTGTCTTTCCTCAGCAGCAACATGGAAGAGTCGTGTCTTTCCTCAGCAGCAACATGGAAAAGTCGTGTCTTTCCTCAGCAGCAACATGGAAAAGTCGTGTCTTTCCTCAGCAGCAACATGGAAAAGTCGTGTCTTTCCTCAGCAGCAACATGGAAGAGTCGTGTCTTTCCTCAGCAGCAACATGGAAAAGTCGTGTCTTTCCTCAGCAGCAACATGGAAGAGTCGTGTCTTTCCTCAGCAGCAACATGGAAAAGTCGTGTCTTTCCTCAGCAGCAACATGGAAAAGTCGTGTCTTTCCTCAGCAGCAACATGGAAAAGTCGTGTCTTTCCTCAGCAGCAACATGGAAAAGTCGTGTCTTTCCTCAGCAGCAACATGGAAGAGTCGTGTCTTTCCTCAGCAGCAACATGGAAAAGTCGTGTCTTTCCTCAGCAGCAACATGGAAGAGTCGTGTCTTTCCTCAGCAGCAACATGGAAAAGTCGTGTCTTTCCTCAGCAGCAACATGGAAAAGTCGTGTCTTTCCTCAGCAGCAACATGGAAGAGTCGTGTCTTTCCTCAGCAGCAACATGGAAAAGTCGTGTCTTTCCTCAGCAGCAACATGGAAGAGTCGTGTCTTTCCTCAGCAGCAACATGGAAGAGTCGTGTCTTTCCTCAGCAGCAACATGGAAAAGTCGTGTCTTTCCTCAGGAGCAACATGGAAGAGTCGTGTCTTTCCTCAGCAACATGGTAAAGTCGTGTCTTTCCTCAGCAGCAACATGGAAAAGTCGTGTCTTTCCTCAGGAGCAACATGGAAAAGTCGTGTCTTTCCTCAGCAGCAACATGGTAAAGTCGTGTCTTTCCTCAGCAGCAGCAACATGGAAAAGTCGTGTCTTTCCTCAGCAGCAACATGGTAAAGTCGTGTCTTTCCTCAGCAGCAACATGGTAAAGTCGTGTCTTTCCTCAGCAGCAACATGGAAAAGTCGTGTCATTCCTCAGCAACATGGTAAAGTCGTGTCTTTCCTCAGCAGCAACATGGAAAAGTCGTGTCATTCCTCAGCAACATGGAAAAGTCGTGTCTTTCCTCAGCAGCAACATGGAAGAGTCGTGTCTTTCCTCAGCAGCAACATGGAAGAGTCGTGTCTTTCCTCAGCAGCAACATGGAAAAGTCGTGTCTTTCCTCAGCAGCAACATGGAAGAGTCGTGTCTTTCCTCAGCAGCAACATGGTAAAGTCGTGTCTTTCCTCAGCAGCAACATGGAAGAGTCGTGTCTTGGCTCTGCTGTCTTCAGGAGCTTTACAATGAAATAAAAAATGATCTTCATCCTCTCTCACATCCTGAGAGAGAGAGAGAGAGATTCAAGATTCAAAAACTTTATTCTCAAGGATAAAGATTTTAGGCATTGCCTGGTCTTCCAATCTGTCCTTTTGACAACAAAAACAGTAACGATAAGACAATGGTAAATACTACTACTACCATTACCACTACAACAACTACTACTACCACTACCACCACCACCACCACCACTACTACTACTACTACTACTAATGATAATTATAATACTAATCAACGGACCATCATCATCATAAAAATATAATGAAGGGAACACAGTCACACACTCACACCCACCCACCCACCCACCCACCCACATATGCACACACTCGTCCCCAAACACACACTCGTCCCCAAACACACACACCCTTATTGCATATACATAGCTGCACATATACCCACATGCATGCATATGTCTACATGTACATACAGATATGTATGCATATGCATACATAAACATAATTAGGTATCGAATCGTATTGTAGTACATTACAGATCATATTGTAGTACACCAGCAGATATTGAAAAAAGAACAGAAAAAAAAAAATCAAGAAGTAAAAGGGTTATTAAGACTGTCAAATTAATCACCACACAGAATTCAGGAAAGAGGCACGACTGAAATGAAAATGTATAAACAGAGCAGTGAAACAGTTATATCTCTGTACACTGAGAGAGAGAGAGGGGGGGGGGGAGGGTGCTTGTCTGGAAAGCCTTTACCGTGGGCTACGAAGAGATAATTATAGACTGAACGAACTCAAATACCCAGACCTTCTACCCCCTCCACACCTTTTCCATGTCCCTCTGTCTAACGGTATGTGGGGGGTGGGGGAGGGAGAGAGGGGGGGGAGGGGTGGGGAGCGAGCGAGGGATGGAGCATGCGCGTGATCACGCCGTATCAGTTCACAGCAGTGTACTAGATTTGACGGGGGATTAACCCCGAAAGGTGTTCTTTGCGGCGTCTCCGTGGCTCTACATGGAGATGTCAGAGAAGAAGAAAGAAAAACAAGAGAGGCAAGGCCTTCAAGACTCACTTGTGATAAATTACGTCCCCTAGCATTAAATTACAGAGTACTTTCCCTTTTTTACCTTCTGCACCGAAACGTTTGCAAAATAAATAATAATTCCATGTTTAGCAAAAGAAGTTCCTGTTTGAACAAAAAATGATAATAATGACTCCTCTAGTTGTTGTGTCAGAATAAGAGGTCAAAGTGCCAAGTTTAGAGAATACAAAAAAAATATAAATATAACAGTAAATGCAGTTTGCATATAATTAGGCTTCTTTTTTTTTTTTTTTGTGCCCATCCCAGAGGTGCAATATTGTTTTAAACAAGATGACTGGAAAGAACTGAATTTTTCCTATTTTTATGCCAAGTTTGGTGTCAACTGACAAAGTATTTGCAGAGAAAATGTCAATGTTAAAGTTCACCACGGACACACAGACACACGGACACACACACACACACACACACACACACACACACACACACACACACACAGACAACCGAACACCGGGTTAAAACATAGACTCACTTTGTTTACACAAGTGAGTCAAAAAGCGTGGAAAAGGGGGACCCCCAGAGTGCATCGTTACCCGACCTGATCACTTTTCTTTGGCTTTTTTCTTTTTTTTTCTTTCTTTTTTCTGGGGGTGGTGGTGGGGGTCTGCCTGGGGTTGATTGTGGGTATGGGTGGGTTTGTTTTTTGGTTGTTGTCTTTTTTTTTTAGGGGGTGGGGCTCATTGTGGAAACAAAAGGGTTCTCATCAGCAGCACATCACATTGTATTTGTTTGCAAACAAGTGATGGAATGGCGCGTGCCGTTGACAGGATTAGTCAGTGTTGGCTTAATTAAGGTCCGCTTCACGCAGCATTCAGGTTGGGATAATTGAGAGAGAGAGAGAGACACAGATAGAGAGAGAGAGATATATATATTTTATTTCACGAGGGTAAGGGAGAGAGAGAGAGAGAGAGAGAGAGAGAGAGAGAGAGAGAGAGAGAGAGAGATTTTATTTCACGAGGGTAAGGGAGAGAGGGAGAGAGAGAGAGAGAGAGAGAGAGAACGAAATTTTATTTCACGAGGGTAAGGGAGAGAGAGAGAGAGAGAGATATTTTATTTCACGAGGGTAAGGGAATAAGCACAATTGCTTTATTACATCCGGCCCTCGGGGGAGGGGGGGGGAAGTAAGATAAGTGCATGCACAAAAGCAGATTCTTCACACACAAAGAGAGAGAGAGAGTCCTGCCCATGTCCGTCTCTACCAGTAAATCCAGTACCCACGCTCCTTTTCTCTCAACGTGACGTGACTGTATCCAGCTGGTATCTGTTTCTGCGTCCTCAGAGTTCTGTGGCCCTCCTGTATCAGCAATACAACACAATACAATGCACTATCACTATTATATATATATATATATACTTGTGTGGATTTCTCCCACAGAATGTTGCCAGAGGACCACTACCCTTTTGTTGCCGTGGGTTCTTTTTCAGTGCGCCAAGGGCGTGCTGCGCACGGGACCTGGGTTTATTGTCTCCTCCGAATGACCAGACGCTCAGTTTGATTTGCCCAGTACATCTTGGGAGAAACTGGCGAGAGCGGGAATGGAACCCAGACCCTCAAAGACAAGTGTTTTAGCAGATCAGCGTCTTGACCATTCTGTCAAGTCTCATTTTGGCGCTCACTCTCACTGGTCACTCTGTCTCTCTCTCTCTGTCCATCCATCTCTGACGCTGTCTCTGTTTTTCTCTCTCTCTCTCCAACGAAATTGAAGTTGTAAACAATTATAAATATCTGGGTTTTATGCTGTCTACCAAGTTATCTTTCATTTCTGCACTTGAAGAGTTCGCTGGCAGGGCAAAAGGGAGGGTGGTTGAAATTATGAGAACAATGTGGAGTCTTGGCAATATGGACAGAACCGTGTTTTTTAAACTCTTTGATGCGCAGATAAAACCTATGCTATTATACGCATCTGAAATGTGGGGAATAATGCGCTTCAAAGCAGTTGAGTCTGTCCATTTGTTTGCTTGTAAAAGATTTTTGAGTGTCAGTCCCAAAACCCCAAATGTAATGATCTATGGTGATCTTGGTCGATATCCATTATACATTGATAGTTGCATCAGTACTTTGCGATACTGGTTTAAGCTAAATCAAATGTCTCTATCGAGAATCCCGAAACAGGCGTACCTAATGAACGTAAATAAGATGACATACAATGCTGATATGTCTTCAAGAAACTGGGCAGATGGACTGAAACATTGCTTAGACATTTATGGGTTTTCAGAAGTTTGGATAAATGGCGGGGTTGGGGATGTAAATGTTTTTCTTAAAATATTCAAACAACGCATGATAGATGGCTTTAAACAGGATTGGGCAAGCAAACTCAACGGAAGTAATCGTTATGAAACATATAGGTCATTCAAATCCTTATTACAACCTGAAAAATACTTATCTGATCTTACCATCAGTAAATTTAGATCAGCCTTCATTAAGTTCCGTTTTGGTATAAATGAACTAAAAATAAATCAGCGTTATTGTGATGTTTTGAAAAACTGCCCATGTGGTGGTAGAATAGAGAACGAACTACATTGTACTAACAGCTTGTCCATTATATGATGATATTAGAAGGAAATATTTGCTCAAGCATATGCAACATATTAGAAATCTGTCATTATCATTTCTGCTGCAAAACGAAAGTTGTAATGTGACCAGAGATGTTGCAATGTTTGTTTTTTATGCATTAAGACTGAGAGAAGAGTACTTTCAGCCCTAAACAGACATATCAGCCTTGTGCTTTTCATTTAGTTTACTTGTTCTCAGTGAGCTCACTGTGTATTATGTGGATTGTTTTCGTTCTTCCTATTTTATTTTAGTTAAGCTGTGTGTGCAACACGTGCACCCAAAATGTATACAGGTCGGTGACCTTACATTAAAATTCTTGCGTTCTTGCGTTCTTGCGTTCTCTCTCTCTCCATTCCTCTTATCCGGAATGTTGGACAGAGTCAGTTATTCTTCCATTGTATAAGAAAGGTGACGTAAACAATCCTAATAATTATAGAGGTATATCCTTATGCAATGTGTGTAGTAAATTATATAGCGCAATTATTAACAGGAGACTACAGGAATGGGTGGAGGAAAATAATATTACAGGAGAATTTCAAGCTGGGTTCAAGCGAAATTATTCTACTATAGACCACATGTTTACGTTGATGGCTTTCATACAAAAACAGTTTTGTTTAAATCGCAAATTGTACGTGGCTTTTATTGATTTTGAAAAAGCGTTTGACTCCATTAATAGATGCTTTCTTTGGCCTATCTTGTTTAAAAATGGTATCCGTGGAAAACTGTATAGATGTATTATGAGTATGTATGAGTGCGTGAAGGCAAGGGTGCGTTGCGGTGCTGCTTTGACTGAATGTATTAGCTGTACGTCTGGTGTTAAACAAGGAGATATTTGCAGCCCAGTTTTATTTTCGCTATTCATAAACGAGTTAACAGTAGAAGTTGTCAATTCTGGAAGACACGGTGCCACATTTACTGGTGATTTTATGGAAATTTTTATTCTTCTCCTAGCAGATGATGTTGTATTAATGTCGGAAACAATAATAGGGTTACAAAATCAGCTAAGCAGTCTGCAACGTGCCGCTGCTTCTCTTCAACTAAATGTTAATATGGATAAAAGCAATATAATAGTGTTTAGAAAGGGTGGATATCTTTCCGTAAGGGAAAGATGGACATATAATGGATTGATAATGCCTGTTGTAAATGTATATAAATATTTAGGTTTGTATTTTTCAACACGTTTAAGTTTTACTTTTGCCTGTAAAAACCTGACAAGCAGAGCTAAAAGTGTATTGATAGGTGTCATGAAGAAGTTATGGTTGTTGAATAACCAGTCACTGAAACTGTTCTTGAAAATATTTGATTCTCAAATTCAACCTATGATACAATATGGTGCAGAATTATGGGGTCTTGACGCTGCTGCTATGCACTGTGATAAAGTTCATTTGTATGCTCTGAAAAAATTTCTTGGAGTGTCCCCACAAACACCTAATGATTTTATCTATGGAGAAACAAACAGATACCCGATATCTTTACAGTCTGCTACTAAATGCATTCATTATTGGTTAAAGTTGACACAGATGGATACTCATAGACTACCACATAAAGCATACAGAATGTTATTAGAACTGGATAGCAGAGGCAAGAAAAATTGGGTTTCGAATATTAGGGTGAAGCTATGTGAAAATGGATTTGGTTTTGTGTGGCTTAGCCAAGGGGTTGGGGATACTAAAGCTTTTATTCGTGTGTTTCGTGAAAGAATGATTGACAGCAGATGGCAAAACTGGAATTCACATATCCAAGGCAGTGACAGATTTGAAATTTATCGACTTATCAATAACCAACATAGTTTTCCAACTTATATGTCTATGAATGTTGACAGGCATCTGAAGCATCTAATGACCAAATTTCGATTTGGCGTTTCTGAATTGTTTGTCCATCGATATCGTTACAGACAGTCTAACATTTCTGATACTATTTGTCCGTTATGCAAAACGTCAAAGGAAGATGAAGTCCATTTTGTGCTAGACTGTGCAGAATTGAGAGATATCAGAGAACAATTAATTCCAGAAAAATATTTCAGACAACCTTGTTTATTCAAACTCGTCTTGTTAATGTCATCTACAAACGAAAGTCTTGTTAAACAATTCACTCTTTATCTGTGTAAAGCGTTTAAACGTCGAAGTGCCTTCGTAACATCTTGAACGTTCTGTGTATTAGTACGCGACTTTCATGTTTATCCCCCTTCTAAGGGGCTATGGCCTTTATGAATAAAACATCTTCAGTCTTCAGTCTTCAGTCCCATTCCTCTCCTCTGTCCATCCATCTCTGACGCTGTCTCTGTTTTTCTTTTCTCTCTCTCCATTCCTCTCCTCTCTCCATCCATCTCTGACGCTGTCTCTGTTTTTCTCTCTCTCCATTCCTCTCCTCTGTCCATCCATCTCTGACGCTGTCTCTGTTTTTTCTCTCTCTCTCCATTCCTCTCCTCTGTCCATCTCTCTCTCTCTCTGACGCTGTCTCTGTTTTTCTCTCTCTGCCTCCCATCCCTCCCCTAGTCCCTCCACTCTACGCTGTCCTCTTCTCCTCTCCCCCCCAATCCCCTCCTCTGTCCAACCATCTCTGACGTTGTAGTTTGGTTTTTTGATTTTCTATTGTCTATTCGCTGCCTCCTGTGTGTTGGACATTCCAGCAGTGACGCAGGGTGGTATCGGGGGTTGGTTCACTCTGGCAGTTCTTAAATGGGATGCTTCATTCCTCGCTAGACGCTTTTTTCTCTTGTTTTTTCCCGCTCTCTCGCAGCATATCATGTTCTGTCGGAGTACCATATCTGAGTGTGTGAATGGTGTTTTTCGGCTCCTCTCTCCCACACCTCTCCTGCTGAGCACCATTATGTTAACGCCAGTCTCTGTCTGGTCTGGACCTCAGCTACCGACATTCCTTTCTGCCCGGTTCTGTGTTGTTTTCTCACGGAATGCTGCCACCCCCCGTTTTGTCTCTCTCATCTGTCCTTGTCAATGCCGTCTCTGAGGTTGTCTCTGATTTTCTCTCTCCTCCTCCAGTCGCATCTCCTCTGGTCACCATGCACTGCTCTGTAAAGCCGTCTGAGTTTTCTTTTGGTCTCTCTTGCACTGTACCTTAAATTTTCTGTCTTTCCACTTGGCTTGACGTCATGTGTTTTTTAAATCTGTCCATCTGTTCTCACTTGGTCTCC
Source organism: Babylonia areolata (assembly GCF_041734735.1). NCBI lineage: Eukaryota > Metazoa > Mollusca > Gastropoda > Neogastropoda > Buccinidae > Babylonia > Babylonia areolata. The sequence goes on from NC_134898.1 coordinate 1,541,608, forward strand.
CTGTGTACCTTTTCGTCCTCTGAGTCTGTGGGTCTCCTTTGGGTCCGTATCACTGTCCCTGTCGTCCTCTCTGTGGGTTGCCTTTGGTCTGACTTTGCAATGTCCTGTCAAAGTGCCCAAACACCTGCACTTGTCTGACCCGCCACGACCCTCAAACTACACAGCCTTTCGTCTCACTTTTTCAACGCATCACCGACCTTGCCCACACATCAACTGCAGGTCTTCACCATTTTCCGACCACACGTACCTTAAACCTTTAATGGGGTTTGGGTTTATTTGGTTACGTATCACGATGTAGTGCTACTATTGTGGTCGCAGTATTGCGTCTCAGCCCTTTTAACTGTGTTTGGATGACTTTGGTAACGAATGTGGCCCGAGGTCAATGTTGCATTGGTAGGAGTATCACGTAGGATTGGGTCAACGTGCCGGAGTGGGGTCGGGTCGGTTGCATGGGTTGGTCTGCTGAGAAGGGAATGGGTGGGGTGCACTTTCATTCCTCAGCCAAAGTCGAACTGATTTGGTTTTTTTGCTTTTCATGCGCGCTGCCTCTCGTGCCAATGAGGTTCCGGTGCACTTTTGGAGACGTAACACGATGATTTCTGGAGTAGGTGATGAAATGGTGTTTGCAAAGGAATGGAGTCACGGCCCCCCCCCCACCCCCGCACACACACCCCTCTCCCTAGCTAGAGCGACCATTTGATGTCATATACTGTACCACGTGAGACTGTGGTGCAGACTGGACCTCAGAGCATACCGACAGTTCCAGTGTGTTTGCACCAGGTTGACA
>NC_134898.1:1547394-1622394 GCF_041734735.1 Babylonia areolata
AAAAAGAAAAAAAAAGAAGAACCGACTACAAAAGGGTTGTCACTGGCACAAAGTTCTGTTTGTGGGAAATTCTGTAGAAAAAAATATACTTCCAAAGAGAGAGAGAGAGAGAAAAAAAAAGTGTGGTGCTGGACTGTCGGACTTTGGTTATACTCTCTCTCTCCCTTTCCCTGGATACCAGTCTGAAATTCACACACACACAAATCTATTGTGGGAATATTTCAAGTCGTATACTACACTACACTACACTACGCTACACTACACTACATCGGCTGAACTGCACTGCACTGCACTCCACAACACAAGACTGCACTAGACTACACTCCACTCCACTCTATAAGTACAACACTATACTACACTACACTACACTACACTACACTACACTACACTACACTGGCTGCACTGCCCTGCACACACTATATAGTTCAGAATAACACACACAATATAAAGTACAGTGCAATTCAGTACAATACAGCACAGCACAGCACAGCACAGCACAGCACAGCACAGCACAGAACGATACAATACAAATTGCAAGTTTTCGGCAGCTAGATTTTTTTTTTTATTTTATTTTTTTTTGAGGGGGTGGGGTGGGGTGGGGGCGGAGGTTGGCAATAGATGTCGATCAAGGTGCATGCTGTGTGTGTACTTGAAGTGGCTTGGTGCCAGAGATGAGAAATTCTCATCACAGAAGGAAGGATCAAAGGTTGTGTTGTATCTCATTGGGTCGAGTGTTTTAGTTGATCTTTGTGAAGTTTGCTGTAACGATTCAATATATCCAGAAAAGAAAAGAAAGAAGAAGAAGAAAAAAAGAACCGGAGCTAAGACTGATATTGGTTTACATTTCTCTTTCTCTATCTCTGTCTCTGTGTGTCTCTCTGTCTCTGTCTCTATGTGTCTCTCTGTCTCTATCTCTGTCTCTGTGTGTCTCTCTGTCTCTATCTCTGTCTCTATGTGTCTCTCTTTCTCTATCTCTGTCTCTGTGTGTCTCTCTGTCTCTATCTCTGTCTCTATGTGTCTCTCTGTCTCTATCTCTGTCTCTGTGTGTCTCTCTGTCTCTGCTTCTCTTTCTCCGTCTCCCCGTCTTTCTTTCTCTGTCCGTCTCTCTTTCTCTGTCTCTGTTCTGTCTGCCTCTCTCTCTCTCTCTCTGTCACTCTCTGTCTCAATCTCTCTCTGTCTTTCTCTTTGTCTCTCTATATCTCTCTCTGTCTCTGTCTCTCTGTCCGTCTCTCTTTCTCTGTCTCTGTTCTGTCTGCCTCTCTCTCTCTCTGTTTAAAAGAGCAGGGGTATGTATATCAAGACCGCTTCAGGGTCAGGGCCGGGTTTTTGTGTGGGGGTTTTTGGCTTCATCTTTTTTAATTTTTAATTTTTTTTTTTTTTTTTTTACATCACTCCAAGTATATATATATATAGTATACATCAAACTGAAGAACACACACACACACACACACACACACACACCTGATCTGAAGGAACTGACACAAGATTGATTTCAAGTGAGAAGTTTTGTCACTTGTTAACTGTTGATATGTGTGAAATAGAAATAATTCGTCATTCTCTATCGTTTTCGTTTTTTTTGTTTTTGTTTTTTGGTTTGGTTTTGTTTGTTTGTTGTTGGGTTTTGTTTTTTTTTTGGGGGGGTTCGGTTTTTTGTGTGTTTGTTTGTTGGTTTAAACATTTTTTAATATCAAGAAACAAGGTGCAATACAGCGTTCAATTAAGAAGACTTGAGCAACAACAAGCATGAGCTTATATCGTGCTCGTTCATATGTAACAAGCAATACACTAACGCAATGGCGAAAATACACACATTATTTGACAATGAAAAGAAGGTGGAAGTGCAAGAAAAACTAAACTAAACAAGAAAAACAACAACAACAAAAAACAAAAAAAACACAACCAAACTACTATTACCGCAACTACCACTGACAACAACAATGAAAATATTCATGATAATACTAATACTAACATAGTTTGTTTGTTGTTGTTGTTTTGTTGTTATCTCTGTTATTGTCGTTTTTTGACTCACTTTTGTAAACAAAGTGAGTCTATGTTTTAACCCGGTGTTCGGTTGTCTGTGTGTGTGTGTGTGTGTGTGGTAAACTTTAACATTGACATTTTCTCTGCAAATACTTTGTCAGTTGACACCAAATTAGGCATAAAAATAGGAAAAATTCAGTTCTTTCCAGTCAATTTGTTTAAAACAATATTGCACCTCTGGGATGGACACAAAAAAATAAAAAAGAAGCCTAATTATATGCAAACTGCATTTACTGTTATATTTATATTTTTTGTATTCTCTAAACTTGGCACTTTGACCTCTTATTCTGACTCAACAACAAGAGGAGTCATTATTATCATTTTTTTGTTCAAACAGGAACTTCTTTTGCTAAGCATGGAAGTTTTATTTATTTTGCAAAGGTTTTGGTGCAGAGGTAAAAAGGGGAAATTACTCTGTAATTAATGCTAGGGGATTTAATTTGCCACAAGTGAGTCTTGAAGGCCTTGCCTCTCTTGTTCATATTGTTATCATTATTGATGTTGTTAAAGAAGCGAGCACAGCGGCCTGGCTAAACAGCAGTGGTGACTGACTGTGCGGCCGTGTTCCCCGTGATTACCGTCACAAGCACAGTGACCACAGACCAAGCCACAAAGCCCGCCCAGCGCTGAGCTGATGACAGGTCTCACACTAATTAGCCACTGTCAGCATGGTGTCCGACAAGTCCTCAACACACTGTGCTTCTTCTGGCATGGCAAACAGAAGCTGATCAGTTGAATCCCACGGAGTTGCCTGTCAACATCTGCTCGCACACACAGACACACACACACACACACACACACACACACACACACACACACACACACACATAGTTACATGCACACACGTGCACACACACACACACACACACACACACACACACACACACACACACACACTTGCTTGAATACACACAAACCACATAATGCCACATTTCCTTTTTCTTTCCATGGCTCACCACATCACATCACACCACACCACACCACATGATACCACACCATACCACACACCACACCACATCATGATACCACACCATACCACACACCGCACCATACCACATCATGCAACCACACCATACCACACACCACCACACCATACCACACACCACTGTTCCACACCACACCACACCATACCACATCATGCAACCACACTGTACCACACACCACACCATGCAACCACACTATACCACACACCACACCATACCACACAACACCACACCATACCACACGACACTGTTCCACACAACACCACTCCATACCACATCATGCAACCACACTGTACCACACACCACACCATACCACACACCACACCATACCACACAACACTGTTCCACATAACACCACTCCATACCACATCATGCAACCACACTATACCACACACCACACCACATCATGCAACCACACCATACCACACAACACCACACCACACCATACATCACTGTTCCACACAACACCACACCACACCATACAACACTGTTCCACACAACACCACACCATGCTACACTACACCTCACCATACCACACCACATCACACCACACCACACCATACCACACTGCACTGCACAACTCCGCCACACGTCTCCTACATCAATGCACACACAAAAAAAGTTCAAAGGCTTTGCTTCAATCTGCTTCAGAGTAAACAAAACAAAACGAAACCAAATTTTATTTTACCAGGGTAATGAGATAAGCAAAACATATGCTTTTTTCCACCCAGCCCTGGGGTATAAAAGAAAGAGAGAGAGAAAAAAAAAGAGGGATGTGGGGGGTAGGGTTTCATCAAAGAACACAAGAACACAGAACCATTAACAAGAAAGATGTCCACGACAAATTTCACTTGATAGTAAATTTCTGCCAGAGAGGTTGGTTGGTTGAGGTCAGTCAGCTAGCTGGGTAAGGGTTGACAGGCAAGCTTCAGGGGGCACACAGCACGGAGTGTATGGAAGTGGTGACACACTGACAGTTACTGTGGTTCTCACCTCAACTCCCTTCAGATCTGTCTGACCCCCCCCCCCCCCCCCCCCACACACACACCCCTTCCTTCTGATCACATGTGCTGGGGGAGGGGGGGGGAGGCTCTTGCCATTGTAGCTGTGTGTCAGTGACAGAAAGCCCCAGAAGCAAGGTCAACAAAGCTGTCAGATATTTTCTCTGGCCTTTGTTACATGTTTTATGGTGGTGGTCTTTCTGTTTGGGGTTTTTTCTGTTGTTGTTGTTGTTTCCAATCAGGTACAGTGCCAATTTAGTGCTGGGTCCCCACTGGCCAGTCAGTCCATAAAACTGTTGGATAGTTTCTGTCATCGTCATTGTCAGAGAATCTGGAGTGGTGGTGGTGTCAGTGTTGTGGTGGTGGTTCTTGTACACTGTCAGTTTGAAGTGGTGGGCTTTTTGCAGTGGATGTAAGTCTTGGTGGTATGAGAAGGTCTGTTTATAAAATCATATTTAAAAAAAAAAGAAAGAGAAATTATCCCTTTTTGAGAAGAATTGGGAAGAGGGCAGACAGAGACAGGGAGAAGGGGTAAGGGCGGTAATGCCACTAAACTCAGAAGGGAATATTTTTAAGCAGTGCATTTGATTGCTTGCTTGCACCTGGTCCTGAAAAAACTGGGTGGCTCTTGTGCCGATTTGACTGATGGTATCAGGTATGGGTGTGGTTGTTTGATCAGTTCTGTTAATCCTTAATCTGAGCGAGTATAGAAAAGGGCCCTGTTGGAAGTTCAGGGGTCTCTGTGTGTGTGTGTGTGTGTGTGTATCTGTGTGGCTGTTTGGGTTGACTGAAAGTTTGTGTTGATACTGTTGTTTCAAAGGAGATGTCCACATGTCTTCTCACTTGATGTCCATGTATCTGGCGTACTGGGTCCTGTATAAATTCTCTTTTTTTTTCCTGCAGACGTTCAGGTGTAATACGGGATGCATGTCTTCTGCACTTTAATTGATGATTTTTTAATACATGGTTGTCAGGACAATTGTTCAGCTTCAAGCATTCAGTATTTTAAAATAGACTTCTCCCTCCTAAGCTGTCTTTGTGCATGCTTTGTGTGTGTATTTGGATGTGTGCATGCTTTGTGTGTGTATTTGGATGTGTGCATGCTTTGTGTGTGTATTTGGATGTGTGCATGCTTTGTGTGTGTATTTGGATGTGTGCATGCTTTGTGTGTGTATTTGGATGTGTGCATGCTTTGTGTGTGTATTTGGATGTGTGCATGCTTTGTGTGGGTATTTGGATGTGTGCATGCTTTGTGTGTGTATTTGAATGTGTGCATGCTTTGTGTGAGGATGGAGGTGGGGTGAGGAGGTGAAAGGTGTATGTGTGTGTGAAGACTGATGTTACGCTTGATAAAAATAGTACCTTGCTCATGCCACATGTACTGTTAAATGCGCTTAGTGTTTGTAGGTTTGGGTGCATGTGTGTGTGTGGTGTGTGTGTGTGGAGGGGATGGGTAGGGTGGGGGGGGGGGGGGTGTGGATGTGTGTTTGTGGTGTGAGACACAGAGAGAGAAAGGGTAGGGCAATCATTAAGAAAAGTGCTTGAGGTATAACTGGATCCAACAAGGCGGTAACAATGTCTTCTTCTTTTTGGTTTCAGGTCCTCTGAATCGTTCACCATGAACGGTCCACCGGGCAGGTCAGAGAGATGTGATGTGTGTGTGGGACAGTGAGAGAACGTTGACTGTGTGTCCTGTGGAAAGATGTGATGTGTGTGTGGGACAGTGAAAGAACGTTGACTGTGTGTCCTGTGGAAAGATGTGATGTGTGGAGGGGACAGTGAGAGAACGTTGACTGTGTGTCCTGTGGAAAGATGTGATGTGTGGAGGGGACAGTGAGAGAACGTTGACTGTGTGTCCTGTGGAAAGATGTGATGTGTGTGTGGGACAGTGAGAGAACGTTGACTGTGTGTCCTGTGGAAAGATGTGATGTGTGGAGGGACAGTGAGAGAACGTTGACTGTGTGTCCTGTGGAAAGATGTGATGTGTGTGTGGGACAGTGACAGAACGTTGACTGTGTGTCCTGTGGAAAGATGTGATGTGTGTGTGGGACAGTGAGAGAACGTTGACTGTGTGTCCTGTGGAAAGATGTGATGTGTGTGTGGGACAGTGACAGAACGTTGACTGTGTGTCCTGTGGAAAGATGTGATGTGTGGAGGGGACAGTGAGAGAACGTTGACTGTGTGTCCTGTGGAAAGATGTGATGTGTGGAGGGGACAGTGAGAGAACGTTGACTGTGTGTCCTGTGGAAAGATGTGATGTGTGTGTGGGACAGTGACAGAACGTTGACTGTGTGTCCTGTGGAAAGATGTGATGTGTGGAGGGGACAGTGAGAGAACGTTGACTGTGTGTCCTGTGGAAAGATGTGATGTGTGTGTGGGACAGTGACAGAACGTTGACTGTGTGTCCTGTGGAAAGATGTGATGTGTGAGGGGACAGTGAGAGAACGTTGACTGTGTGTCCTGTGGAAAGATGTGATGTGTGGAGGGGACAGTGAGAGAACGTTGACTGTGTGTCCTGTGGAAAGATGTGATGTGTGTGTGGGACAGTGAGAGAACGTTGACTGTGTGTCCTGTGGAAAGATGTGATGTGTGGAGGGGACAGTGAGAGAACGTTGACTGTGTGTCCTGTGGAAAGATGTGATGTGTGTGTGGGACAGTGAGAGAACGTTGACTGTGTGTCCTGTGGAAAGATGTGATGTGTGTGTGGGACAGTGAGAGAACGTTGACTGTGTGTCCTGTGGAAAGATGTGATGTGTGTGTGGGACAGTGAGAGAACGTTGACTGTGTGTCCTGTGGAAAGATGTGATGTGTGTGGGACAGTGAGAGAACGTTGACTGTGTGTCCTGTGGAAAGATGTGATGTGTGTGTGGGACAGTGAGAGAACGTTGACTGTGTGTCCTGTGGAAAGATGTGATGTGTGTGTGGGACAGTGAGAGAACGTTGACTGTGTGTCCTGTGGAAAGATGTGATGTGTGTGGGACAGTGAGAGAACGTTGACTGTGTGTCCTGTGGAAAGATGTGATGTGTGTGGGGACAGTGAGAGAACGTTGACTGTGTGTCCTGTGGAAAGATGTGATGTGTGGAGGGGACAGTGAGAGAACGTTGACTGTGTGTCCTGTGGAAAGATGTGATGTGTGGAGGGGACAGTGAGAGAACGTTGACTGTGTGTCCTGTGGAAAGATGTGATGTGTGGAGGGGACAGTGAGAGAACGTTGACTGTGTGTCCTGTGGAAAGATGTGATGTGTGTGTGGGACAGTGAGAGAACGTTGACTGTGTGTCCTGTGGAAAGATGTGATGTGTGTGTGGGGACAGTGAGAGAACGTTGACTGTGTGTCCTGTGGAAAGATGTGATGTGTGTGTGGGACAGTGAGAGAACGTTGACTGTGTGTCCTGTGGAAAGATGTGATGTGTGGAGGGGACAGTGAGAGAACGTTGACTGTGTGTCCTGTGGAAAGATGTGATGTGTGGAGGGGACAGTGAGAGAACGTTGACTGTGTGTCCTGTGGAAAGATGTGATGTGTGTGTGGGACAGTGAGAGAACGTTGACTGTGTGTCCTGTGGAAAGATGTGATGTGTGTGTGGGACAGTGAGAGAACGTTGACTGTGTGTCCTGTGGAAAGATGTGATGTGTGTGTGGGACAGTGAGAGAACGTTGACTGTGTGTCCTGTGGAAAGATGTGATGTGTGGAGGGGACAGTGAGAGAACGTTGACTGTGTGTCCTGTGGAAAGATGTGATGTGTGGAGGGGACAGTGAGAGAACGTTGACTGTGTGTCCTGTGGAAAGATGTGATGTGTGTGTGGGACAGTGAGAGAACGTTGACTGTGTGTCCTGTGGAAAGATGTGATGTGTGTGTGGGACAGTGAGAGAACGTTGACTGTGTGTCCTGTGGAAAGATGTGATGTGTGTGAGGGGACAGTGAGAGAACGTTGACTGTGTGTCCTGTGGAAAGATGTGATGTGTGTGTGGGACAGTGAGAGAACGTTGACTGTGTGTCCTGTGGAAAGATGTGATGTGTGTGTGGGACAGTGAGAGAACGTTGACTGTGTGTCCTGTGGAAAGATGTGATGTGTGTGTGGGACAGTGAGAGAACGTTGACTGTGTGTCCTGTGGAAAGATGTGATGTGTGTAGGGGACAGTGAGAGAACGTTGACTGTGTGTCCTGTGGAAAGATGTGATGTGTGGAGGGGACAGTGAGAGAACGTTGACTGTGTGTCCTGTGGAAAGATGTGATGTGTGGTGGGGACAGTGAGAGAACGTTGACTGTGTGTCCTGTGGAAAGATGTGATGTGTGTGTGGGACAGTGAGAGAACGTTGACTGTGTGTCCTGTGGAAAGATGTGATGTGTGTGTGGGACAGTGAGAGAACGTTGACTGTGTGTCCTGTGGAAAGATGTGATGTGTGGAGGGGACAGTGAGAGAACGTTGACTGTGTGTCCTGTGGAAAGATGTGATGTGTGTGTGGGACAGTGAGAGAACGTTGACTGTGTGTCCTGTGGAAAGATGTGATGTGTGTGTGGGACAGTGAGAGAACGTTGACTGTGTGTCCTGTGGAAAGATGTGATGTGTGTGTGGGACAGTGAGAGAACGTTGACTGTGTGTCCTGTGGAAAGATGTGATGTGTGTGTGGGACAGTGAGAGAACGTTGACTGTGTGTCCTGTGGAAAGATGTGATGTGTGTGTGGGACAGTGAGAGAACGTTGACTGTGTGTCCTGTGGAAAGATGTGATGTGTGTGTGGGACAGTGAGAGAACGTTGACTGTGTGTCCTGTGGAAAGATGTGATGTGTGTGTGGGACAGTGAGAGAACGTTGACTGTGTGTCCTGTGGAAAGATGTGATGTGTGTGTGGGACAGTGAGAGAACGTTGACTGTGTGTCCTGTGGAAAGATGTGATGTGTGTAGGGGACAGTGAGAGAACGTTGACTGTGTGTCCTGTGGAAAGATGTGATGTGTGTGTGGGGACAGTGAGAGAACGTTGACTGTGTGTCCTGTGGAAAGATGTGATGTGTGTGTGGGACAGTGAGAGAACGTTGACTGTGTGTCCTGTGGAAAGATGTGATGTGTGGAGGGGACAGTGAGAGAACGTTGACTGTGTGTCCTGTGGAAAGATGTGATGTGTGTGTGGGACAGTGAGAGAACGTTGACTGTGTGTCCTGTGGAAAGATGTGATGTGTGTGTGGGACAGTGAGAGAACGTTGACTGTGTGTCCTGTGGAAAGATGTGATGTGTGTGTGGGGACAGTGAGAGAACGTTGACTGTGTGTCCTGTGGAAAGATGTGATGTGTGTGGGGACAGTGAGAGAACGTTGACTGTGTGTCCTGTGGAAAGATGTGATGTGTGTGTGGGACAGTGAGAGAACGTTGACTGTGTGTCCTGTGGAAAGATGTGATGTGTGTGGGGACAGTGAGAGAACGTTGACTGTGTGTCCTGTGGAAAGATGTGATGTGTGTGTGGGGACAGTGAGAGAACGTTGACTGTGTGTCCTGTGGAAAGATGTGATGTGTGTGTGGGACAGTGAGAGAACGTTGACTGTGTGTCCTGTGGAAAGATGTGATGTGTGTGGGGACAGTGAGAGAACGTTGACTGTGTGTCCTGTGGAAAGATGTGATGTGTGTGTGGGACAGTGAGAGAACGTTGACTGTGTGTCCTGTGGAAAGATGTGATGTGTGTGTGGGACAGTGAGAGAACGTTGACTGTGTGTCCTGTGGAAAGATGTGATGTGTGTGTGGGACAGTGAGAGAACGTTGACTGTGTGTCCTGTGGAAAGATGTGATGTGTGTGTGGGACAGTGAGAGAACGTTGACTGTGTGTCCTGTGGAAAGATGTGATGTGTGTGTGGGACAGTGAGAGAACGTTGACTGTGTGTCCTGTGGAAAGATGTGATGTGTGTGTGGGACAGTGAGAGAACGTTGACTGTGTGTCCTGTGGAAAGATGTGATGTGTGTGTGGGACAGTGAGAGAACGTTGACTGTGTGTCCTGTGGAAAGATGTGATGTGTGGAGGGACAGTGAGAGAACGTTGACTGTGTGTCCTGTGGAAAGATGTGATGTGTGGAGGGGACAGTGAGAGAACGTTGACTGTGTGTCCTGTGGAAAGATGTGATGTGTGTGTGGGACAGTGAGAGAACGTTGACTGTGTGTCCTGTGGAAAGATGTGATGTGTGTGTGGGACAGTGAGAGAACGTTGACTGTGTGTCCTGTGGAAAGATGTGATGTGTGTGTGGGACAGTGAGAGAACGTTGACTGTGTGTCCTGTGGAAAGATGTGATGTGTGTGTGGGACAGTGAGAGAACGTTGACTGTGTGTCCTGTGGAAAGATGTGATGTGTGTGTGGGACAGTGAGAGAACGTTGACTGTGTGTCCTGTGGAAAGATGTGATGTGTGTGTGGGACAGTGAGAGAACGTTGACTGTGTGTCCTGTGGAAAGATGTGATGTGTGGAGGGGACAGTGAGAGAACGTTGACTGTGTGTCCTGTGGAAAGATGTGATGTGTGTGTGGGACAGTGAGAGAACGTTGACTGTGTGTCCTGTGGAAAGATGTGATGTGTGTGTGGGACAGTGAGAGAACGTTGACTGTGTGTCCTGTGGAAAGATGTGATGTGTGTGTGGGACAGTGAGAGAACGTTGACTGTGTGTCCTGTGGAAAGATGTGATGTGTGAGGGGACAGTGAGAGAACGTTGACTGTGTGTCCTGTGGAAAGATGTGATGTGTGGAGGGGACAGTGAGAGAACGTTGACTGTGTGTCCTGTGGAAAGATGTGATGTGTGTGTGGGACAGTGAGAGAACGTTGACTGTGTGTCCTGTGGAAAGATGTGATGTGTGGTGGGGACAGTGAGAGAACGTTGACTGTGTGTCCTGTGGAAAGATGTGATGTGTGTGTGGGGACAGTGAGAGAACGTTGACTGTGTGTCCTGTGGAAAGATGTGATGTGTGGAGGGGACAGTGAGAGAACGTTGACTGTGTGTCCTGTGGAAAGATGTGATGTGTGTGTGGGACAGTGAGAGAACGTTGACTGTGTGTCCTGTGGAAAGATGTGATGTGTGTGTGGGACAGTGAGAGAACGTTGACTGTGTGTCCTGTGGAAAGATGTGATGTGTGTGTGGGACAGTGAGAGAACGTTGACTGTGTGTCCTGTGGAAAGATGTGATGTGTGGAGGGGACAGTGAGAGAACGTTGACTGTGTGTCCTGTGGAAAGATGTGATGTGTGTAGGGGACAGTGAGAGAACGTTGACTGTGTGTCCTGTGGAAAGATGTGATGTGTGGAGGGGACAGTGAGAGAACGTTGACTGTGTGTCCTGTGGAAAGATGTGATGTGTGTGTGGGACAGTGAGAGAACGTTGACTGTGTGTCCTGTGGAAAGATGTGATGTGTGTGTGGGACAGTGAGAGAACGTTGACTGTGTGTCCTGTGGAAAGATGTGATGTGTGTGTGGGACAGTGAGAGAACGTTGACTGTGTGTCCTGTGGAAAGATGTGATGTGTGGAGGGGACAGTGAGAGAACGTTGACTGTGTGTCCTGTGGAAAGATGTGATGTGTGTGTGGGACAGTGAGAGAACGTTGACTGTGTGTCCTGTGGAAAGATGTGATGTGTGGAGGGGACAGTGAGAGAACGTTGACTGTGTGTCCTGTAGAAAGATGTGATGTGTGGAGGGGACAGTGAGAGAACGTTGACTGTGTGTCCTGTGGAAAGATGTGATGTGTGTGTGGGACAGTGAGAGAACGTTGACTGTGTGTCCTGTGGAAAGATGTGATGTGTGGAGGGGACAGTGAGAGAACGTTGACTGTGTGTCCTGTGGAAAGATGTGATGTGTGGAGGGGACAGTGAGAGAACGTTGACTGTGTGTCCTGTGGAAAGATGTGATGTGTGTGTGGGACAGTGAGAGAACGTTGACTGTGTGTCCTGTGGAAAGATGTGATGTGTGTAGGGGACAGTGAGAGAACGTTGACTGTGTGTCCTGTGGAAAGATGTGATGTGTGTGGGACAGTGAGAGAACGTTGACTGTGTGTCCTGTGGAAAGATGTGATGTGTGGAGGGGACAGTGAGAGAACGTTGACTGTGTGTCCTGTGGAAAGATGTGATGTGTGGAGGGGACAGTGAGAGAACGTTGACTGTGTGTCCTGTGGAAAGATGTGATGTGTGTGTGGGACAGTGAGAGAACGTTGACTGTGTGTCCTGTGGAAAGATGTGATGTGTGTGTGGGACAGTGAGAGAACGTTGACTGTGTGTCCTGTGGAAAGATGTGATGTGTGTGGGGACAGTGAGAGAACGTTGACTGTGTGTCCTGTGGAAAGATGTGATGTGTGGTGGGGACAGTGAGAGAACGTTGACTGTGTGTCCTGTGAAAGATGTGATGTGTGTGGGACAGTGAGAGAACGTTGACTGTGTGTCCTGTGGAAAGATGTGATGTGTGGAGGGGACAGTGAGAGAACGTTGACTGTGTGTCCTGTGGAAAGATGTGATGTGTGTGTGGGACAGTGAGAGAACGTTGACTGTGTGTCCTGTGGAAAGATGTGATGTGTGGAGGGGACAGTGAGAGAACGTTGACTGTGTGTCCTGTGGAAAGATGTGATGTGTGTGTGGGACAGTGAGAGAACGTTGACTGTGTGTCCTGTGGAAAGATGTGATGTGTGTGTGGGACAGTGAGAGAACGTTGACTGTGTGTCCTGTGGAAAGATGTGATGTGTGTGTGGGGACAGTGAGAGAACGTTGACTGTGTGTCCTGTGGAAAGATGTGATGTGTGGAGGGGACAGTGAGAGAACGTTGACTGTGTGTCCTGTGGAAAGATGTGATGTGTGTGTGGGACAGTGAGAGAACGTTGACTGTGTGTCCTGTGGAAAGATGTGATGTGTGGAGGGGACAGTGAGAGAACGTTGACTGTGTGTCCTGTGGAAAGATGTGATGTGTGAGGGGACAGTGAGAGAACGTTGACTGTGTGTCCTGTGGAAAGATGTGATGTGTGGAGGGGACAGTGAGAGAACGTTGACTGTGTGTCCTGTGGAAAGATGTGATGTGTGTGTGGGACAGTGAGAGAACGTTGACTGTGTGTCCTGTGGAAAGATGTGATGTGTGTGTGGGACAGTGAGAGAACGTTGACTGTGTGTCCTGTGGAAAGATGTGATGTGTGGAGGGGACAGTGAGAGAACGTTGACTGTGTGTCCTGTGGAAAGATGTGATGTGTGGAGGGGACAGTGAGAGAACGTTGACTGTGTGTCCTGTGGAAAGATGTGATGTGTGGAGGGACAGTGAGAGAACGTTGACTGTGTGTCCTGTGGAAAGATGTGATGTGTGTGTGGGACAGTGAGAGAACGTTGACTGTGTGTCCTGTGGAAAGATGTGATGTGTGTGTGGGACAGTGAGAGAACGTTGACTGTGTGTCCTGTGGAAAGATGTGATGTGTGTAGGGGACAGTGAGAGAACGTTGACTGTGTGTCCTGTGGAAAGATGTGATGTGTGTGTGGGACAGTGAGAGAACGTTGACTGTGTGTCCTGTGGAAAGATGTGATGTGTGGAGGGGACAGTGAGAGAACGTTGACTGTGTGTCCTGTGGAAAGATGTGATGTGTGGAGGGGACAGTGAGAGAACGTTGACTGTGTGTCCTGTGGAAAGATGTGATGTGTGTGTGGGACAGTGAGAGAACGTTGACTGTGTGTCCTGTGGAAAGATGTGATGTGTGGTGGGGACAGTGAGAGAACGTTGACTGTGTGTCCTGTGGAAAGATGTGATGTGTGTGGGGACAGTGAGAGAACGTTGACTGTGTGTCCTGTGGAAAGATGTGATGTGTGTGTGGGACAGTGAGAGAACGTTGACTGTGTGTCCTGTGGAAAGATGTGATGTGTGGAGGGGACAGTGAGAGAACGTTGACTGTGTGTCCTGTGGAAAGATGTGATGTGTGGAGGGGACAGTGAGAGAACGTTGACTGTGTGTCCTGTGGAAAGATGTGATGTGTGTGTGGGACAGTGAGAGAACGTTGACTGTGTGTCCTGTGGAAAGATGTGATGTGTGTGTGGGACAGTGAGAGAACGTTGACTGTGTGTCCTGTGGAAAGATGTGATGTGTGGAGGGGACAGTGAGAGAACGTTGACTGTGTGTCCTGTGGAAAGATGTGATGTGTGGAGGGGACAGTGAGAGAACGTTGACTGTGTGTCCTGTGGAAAGATGTGATGTGTGGAGGGACAGTGAGAGAACGTTGACTGTGTGTCCTGTGGAAAGATGTGATGTGTGTGTGGGACAGTGAGAGAACGTTGACTGTGTGTCCTGTGGAAAGATGTGATGTGTGGAGGGGACAGTGAGAGAACGTTGACTGTGTGTCCTGTGGAAAGATGTGATGTGTGGAGGGGACAGTGAGAGAACGTTGACTGTGTGTCCTGTGGAAAGATGTGATGTGTGTGAGGGGACAGTGAGAGAACGTTGACTGTGTGTCCTGTGGAAAGATGTGATGTGTGTGGGGGACAGTGAGAGAACGTTGACTGTGTGTCCTGTGGAAAGATGTGATGTGTGGAGGGGACAGTGAGAGAACGTTGACTGTGTGTCCTGTGGAAAGATGTGATGTGTGGAGGGGACAGTGAGAGAACGTTGACTGTGTGTCCTGTAGAAAGATGTGATGTGTGGAGGGGACAGTGAGAGAACGTTGACTGTGTGTCCTGTGGAAAGATGTGATGTGTGTGTGGGACAGTGAGAGAACGTTGACTGTGTGTCCTGTGGAAAGATGTGATGTGTGGAGGGACAGTGAGAGAACGTTGACTGTGTGTCCTGTGGAAAGATGTGATGTGTGTGCGGGACAGTGAGAGAACGTTGACTGTGTGTCCTGTGGAAAGATGTGATGTGTGTAGGGGACAGTGAGAGAACGTTGACTGTGTGTCCTGTGGAAAGATGTGATGTGTGTGCGGGACAGTGAGAGAACGTTGACTGTGTGTCCTGTGGAAAGATGTGATGTGTGTGTGGGACAGTGAGAGAACGTTGACTGTGTGTCCTGTGGAAAGATGTGATGTGTGGAGGGACAGTGAGAGAACGTTGACTGTGTGTCCTGTGGAAAGATGTGATGTGTGTGAGGGACAGTGAGAGAACGCTGACTGTGTGTCCTGTGGAAAGATGTGATGTGTCTAGGGGACAGTGAGAGAACGTTGACTGTGTGTCCTGTGGAAAGATGTGATGTGTGTGCGGGACAGTGAGAGAACGCTGACTGTGTGTCCTGTGGAAAGATGTGATGTGTGTGTGGGACAGTGAGAGAACGTTGACTGTGTGTCCTGTGGAAAGATGTGATGTGTGTGTGGGACAGTGAGAGAACGTTGACTGTGTGTCCAGTGGAAAGATGTGATGTGTGTGTGGGACAGTGAGAGAACGTTGACTGTGTGTCCTGTGGAAAGATGTGATGTGTGTGTGGGACAGTGGGAGAACGTTGACTGTGTGTCCTGTGGAAAGATGTGATGTGTGTGTGGGACAGTGAGAGAACGTTGACTGTGTGTCCTGTAGAAAGATGTGATGTGTGTGTGGGACAGTGAGAGAACGTTGACTGTGTGTCCTGTGGAAAGATGTGATGTGTGGAGGGGACAGTGAGAGAACGTTGACTGTGTGTCCTGTAGAAAGATGTGATGTGTGTGTGGGACAGTGAGAGAACGTTGACTGTGTGTCCTGTGGAAAGATGTGATGTGTGTGTGGGACAGTGGGAGAACGTTGACTGTGTGTCCTGTGGAAAGATGTGATGTGTGTGTGGGACAGTGAGAGAACGTTGACTGTGTGTCCTGTAGAAAGATGTGATGTGTGTGTGGGACAGTGAGAGAACGTTGACTGTGTGTCCTGTGGAAAGATGTGATGTGTGGAGGGGACAGTGAGAGAACGTTGACTGTGTGTCCTGTAGAAAGATGTGATGTGTGTGTGGGACAGTGAGAGAACGTTGACTGTGTGTCCTGTAGAAAGATGTGATGTGTGGAGGGGACAGTGAGAGAACGTTGACTGTGTGTCCTGTGGAAAGATGTGATGTGTGGAGGGGACAGTGAGGAACGTTGACTGTGTGTCCTGTAGAAAGATGTGATGTGTGGAGGGGACAGTGAGAGAACGCTGACTGTGTGTCCTGTAGAAAGATGTGATGTGTGTGGGGGACAGTGAGAGAACGTTGACTGTGTGTCCTGTGGAAAGATGTGATGTGTGGAGGGGACAGTGAGAGAACGTTGACTGTGTGTCCTGTGGAAAGATGTGATGTTTGTGTGGGACAGTGAGAGAACGTTGACTGTGTGTCCTGTGGAAAGATGTGACGTGTGTGTGGGACAGTGAGAGAACGTTGACTGTGTGTCCTGTGGAAAGATGTGACGTGTGTGTGGGACAGTGAGAGAACGCTGACTGTGTGTCCTGTGGAAAGATGTGATGTGTGTGTGGGACAGTGAGAGAACGTTGACTGTGTGTCCTGTAGAAAGATGTGATGTGTGTGTGGGACAGTGAGAGAACGTTGACTGTGTGTCCTGTGGAAAGATGTGATGTGTGTGTGGGACAGTGAGAGAACGTTGACTGTGTGTCCTGTAGAAAGATGTGATGTGTGTGTGGGACAGTGAGAGAACGCTGACTGTGTGTCCTGTGGAAAGATGTGATGTGTGTAGGGGACAGTGAGAGAACGTTGACTGTGTGTCCTGTAGAAAGATGTGATGTGTGTGTGGGACAGTGAGAGAACGCTGACTGTGTGTCCTGTGGAAAGATGTGATGTGTGTGTGGGACAGTGAGAGAACGTTGACTGTGTGTCCTGTAGAAAGATGTGATGTGTGGAGGGGACAGTGAGATAACGTTGACTGTGTGTCCTGTGGAAAGATGTGATGTGTTTGTGGGACAGTGAGAGAACGTTGACTGTGTGTCGTGTGGAAAGATGTGATGTGTTTGTGGGACAGTGAGAGAACGTTGACTGTGTGTCCTGTGGAAAGATGTGATGTGTGGAGGGGACAGTGAGAGAACGTTGACTGTGTGTCCTGTGGAAAGATGTGATGTGTGGAGGGGACAGTGGGAGAATACTCCTTGTGTGTCCATTGCCTCTGCAAGTCTCTACTACTGACACTATTCCATTAGGAAATTTTTCAAATCTTTGCCCACATGATGCTTTAAACTTGTGCCTCTTTCTTCCCTTTCTGTGTGTGTGTGTGTGTGTGTGTGTGTGTGTGTGTGTGTGTGTGTGGATCTGTATATGCATGTTGGGGGGAGTGGGTGGATGGGAGAGGTGTATAAGTTGTGAATGATGTTACACTGTTTATTAAATTGTTGTTTTTTTTTAGCCAGTTTGTACCGGCTCTTTTTAATTTGTTTGTTGTTGTTGTTGTTTTGTTTTTTTATCCTGTTCGTGTGTCTTACCCATAGTGGTGTGAATTGTGAGATGGGGTGTGAACCACTGGGGAAGGGCTGCACAAGGTGCACCTGTATTATTTGTATTATTCATTACACGTGACACATCTCTGTTGGACTGTCAGAAAGTTGTTTTGGGATTCTTTTAGTTTTACACTTGGCAGGTCTGTGTTGGATTCTCTCTGTCTGTGTTGGATTCTGTCTGTCTCTGTTGGATTCTCTCTGTCTGTCTCTGTTAGTCTATCTGTCTGTCCATCTGTCTGTGTTGCTGTATGTCTCTTTTTCTGTGTATGTCTGTCTCTCTCTTTCATTCTCTCTCCCTCGCTCGCTCTCTCTCTCTTTCTCTCTTTCTCTTGCATTCTTCAATTTTGTCTCTCTCTCACATTCTTCAATTCTCTCTCTCTCTCTCTCTCTCTCTCTCTCTCTCTCTCACACACACACACACACACACACACACACACACACACACACACACACACACACACACACACACACACACACACACACACACAACCTGTCATTCTGCAAGCTTCACGGTCTTTGCTGTTAAATGTTCACAACCTGTTCAAACACTAAAACCATGTGTGGAGCCAATGGGAGAGAGACGAAGAGAGAGAGCAGCTTCAGGGAGAGAGGAGAGAAACGTTGTATGAGAGCTTTGTGCTGTAAGTCATTTAGTTTGAAGTGATTGCCGTTTTCCTCATTTCAGCTGTTTTGGAATGAGAGTGTTGACCGCCTTTCTGATGCACGTTGCTGACATGTGTGTGTTCCCGTTGCATTTCAGTATACAAGATGAGGTCACTTCTGCCAAGTTAGACAAGCAGGTAATGTGCTGCAAACTTTATGTAAAAAAAAAAAAGATGATGATGATAATGATAATTAGTAGCAGTAGTAGTAGTTGTAGAAGTATTGTTATTATTATCATAATTATTATTATTGATACTTGTATGGTGCCTCTCTTCAATCAGAGACCAGGAGCCAAGTGCTTCAGTTGTCAGATACAGTCATCAGCACAACAGGCTACCTACCTGGGTAGAGCCAGCTGGTCATTTGTTTCCTGTTTCATTCAATCAGGCTTCTAAGTCAAGTTTACACATGCACGCACACACGCACTCACACACTTGTGTGTAATATGTGAGTTATATATAGATAATAATATAAAATTTAACCAAGGACAATGTTCATGTTTCCATGGGCTCGTTTGCATGTGCTAATTGGTCCGAATGACTTGTGCCCAGACCATCACTGTCTTGAGGAGGGGGAGAAATTTCTGGCAAATGTGGAATTTGATCAGGCATTTCAGATTGTCTAACTTTTTAGGTGATTACCGTACTTTACCACTTGCCTACCACTCGGAAGACATCACATTGTTACATCAAATACACTACAGCATCATAAACACCATTGTATATCATCTTTACATTTACATAGATATTAGGAGACATTTTGAAGTGAAAGAAGGTAAATGATAGATAGATAGATAGATTTATTTGACGAATAAATGAATGAATAACTTAGAAAAATTGATAATGACAATTTAAAAAAAACCTATCATTGAATTCACTTTCTTCTTTTCATTTTTTTTCCTTGATTGTATTATGAGCATAAGGATGAAATTAAGGAGTGAAGAGCAAAAGTGATGTATTAGTCTGTATGGTCACCTGTTCCAGTAGTTCAGACAAAGCACAGAGAAAAGATATAGACATATTATTAGACTGTGCCATCTAGACGTGATAGCAGTTTTGATACAATGTGCTCTGAACTTGTGTATGGGATTTTGGCAAAGGCACATACATGTCCTCACAATCTAGAGCACTGACAGGGACACTGACAGGGACGCTGACACGAGTGACGGAGGTTTAATGCTGAGGGCCCTGGGCCCAATCCACGCCTTGAAGAAGGACCTGACTCAGAAGCCAACAGACGGAAGATAAAACGACATCAGACTGTGCCATTTAGAGACATCAGACTGTGCCATTTAGAGACATTAGACTGTGCCATTTAGAGACATTAGACTGTGCCGTTTAGAGACATAAGACTGTGCCGTTTAGAGACATTAGACGGTGCCATTTAGAGACATGAGATTGTGCCATTTAGAGACATCAGACTGTGCCATTTAGAGACATCAGACTGTGCCATTTAGAGACATCAGACTGTGCCATTTAGAGACATAAGACTGTGCCATTTAGAGACATTAGACGGTGCCATTTAGAGACATTAGACGGTGCCATTTAGAGACATCAGACTGTGCCATTTAGAGACATTAGACGGTGCCATTTAGAGACATCAGACTGTGCCATTTAGAGACATCAGACTGTGCCATTTAGAGACATTAGACTTTGCCATTTAGAGACATAAGACTGTGCCATTTAGAGACATTAGACTTTGCCATTTAGAGACATAAGATGGTGCCATTTAGACATGGTAGCAATGTGGATACAGTGTGTTGTGAACTTGTGTATGGGATGTTGGTAAAGGCACATACATGTCCATATATATGATAGTCAGTCGTGTCCGACTAGGACCATCAGAACAGCAGAGGAGGCAACTGCTGTTCCGACTATTCGGGCTAGAATTTGATTATAGTGGAGAGTGTCTTGCCCCAAGTTACATCCCCACTCTCTCGACCAAGAGGGTTTCAGGACAGTCGGCTTTGGGATGGTTCCCAAAGGCCAACTAGCCCACAAGGCTGCAGCACTAAGAGCCAGTGCAATTTTGCCTCCTAGTTTGAGAGTCATAGTCCTTCACAAAAGACTAAGCTGTAAATGGTTTCCCATTGACTGGAGAAACCATTGATAATACAGCTCACACTTTGCTGTTGGCCCAGATGTAAACTTATGTCAATCTGTGATATAAGCCGGGTGTTGGGCCATCATACATACAATCTAGAATACTGACACTTGTGACTGAGGTTTAATGGTGAGCCCCCCGGCCCAACCCGTGCCTTGCAGAAGGACCTGATTCAGAAGCAGAACCGCCGGAAGCGTGAGCAGAACTTGATGATGCAGCGCACGGACATGACACGTCCCAACAGCGGCCGCCGTAACCGGGAGGAGAACCGACCCCTGGTGGGCCCCTCCTCTGCACCCAGACCTGCCATGGCCGACTTTGGCTATGGTAAGCAGCTGTGGGCAAAATAAAACAGTTTAGATAGATAGATATATGGAGAGAGAGAGAGAGATGTGTGTGCTTGCCCTTCAGGAAGACCAAAGGACTTTCTGTTCTCTGTGTGTGTGTGTGTGTGTGTGTGTGTGTGTGTGTGTGTGTGTGTATGAAGGACTGTTTGAATAGGTAAGCATCCACTTATAGACCAGTTTTGTTAACAAAGCGGTGGTGTTGTGTCTCCTGAGTTGTTCCTGAAACACTGCTTCTCCTTTCAGTTCAGACTGGAAAAGCCCACACATGTCCACACACCACAGGTAGTGACCACTTCCTGGAGTGATCCAAAACAACAACAACAACAGAAACGACCGCTGACCACAGCTGTACTGCCACAGTATGACACATATGAAAGGTGTTTGAAAGATGGGAGTCATTGTTTTGCATCTCTTCTGATTTTCTTTCCTGTTTGTGGGCTACAGCTCCCATGTTCACTTCAATATACGAATGGGCCTTTACATGTATGGCCATTCTTAATTAACTGGTGCTGTTTAGGCAGCCATATGCCGCTTCCAAGGGTGTGCATGCTGAGTTTGTTCATGTTTCCAAACTACCATCTTTTATGTTGGTCAAGGGTCTCCACATGAAGTGGGGAGATCAGAAAAACCACCACCACCCTCAACCCGTCAGGCACTGCGACTGGGATTCAAACCCAGACCCTAAGATTGAAACGCAGCTAGTACACCCATCTGTAGTCCTTGAGGAGAGACCTTTCAAACAGTCAGCTTGCGGTAAAGGGAGGGTGAAGTTTTCAAGGCTGTGCGTTGTCTTTCAGAATCAAGCGGCGGTGTGAGCGCCTTCAGGCGTGGTGCCAATGAGGAGGAGGATGTCAGTGATGTTAGTGACTGTGACACAGGTACTGGTAGGGACCGGCA
Source organism: Babylonia areolata (assembly GCF_041734735.1). NCBI lineage: Eukaryota > Metazoa > Mollusca > Gastropoda > Neogastropoda > Buccinidae > Babylonia > Babylonia areolata. The sequence continues at coordinate 1,568,770 of NC_134898.1, forward strand.
GTCTGCCGCCACAAGTGTGTGTGTGTGTGTGTTGGGTGGCAGGAGGAGGTGGGGGGGGTATGGAGATGGTAAAAAAAGGCAGGGTGCAGCAGTGGATGAACTTCTCTTGCCCAGCGCTTCATTGGTGGTGGGTGGAAAGGTGCACATGACTTTTTTTTTTTTTTTATTGAATGAAATATAATTGTCATGGTGGTGGTGATGGTGGTACTGTTGTTGGCCTCGTCAGTGTTTTCTTCACACTAATCCCCAACAGTTGTGTTGTGTTATTGAGTTGTGTGTGAAGATGGGGTCATTGTGTTGTATGATGTTAGCTTCAGTTTCTCAAGGAGGAGTTCAGACAAATCTTTATGTGCTACACCATATATGGCCAGCAGCATAAACCAATGTGCTTAGTCAGGCCTTGAGTGCTTGTACATGTATTGTGCACCAATCAGTGGGATTTTTCTGCAGAATTTTGCCAGATGTCAACACTATTGTTGCCATGAAATGTCCCCTGTGGTACACACTGGTGATGTGTCAATGGTTGACTGATCTCTATGGACTGAGAGCACAGTATCCATGAAATGTCCCCTGTGGTACACACTGGTGATGTGTCAATGGTTGACTGATCTCTACGGACTGAGAGCACAGTATCCATGAAATGTCCCCAGTGGTACACACTGGTAATGTGTCAATGGTTGACTGATCTCTATGGACAGAGCACAGTATCCATGAAATGTCCCCAGTGGTACACACTGGTAATGTGTCAATGGTTGACTGATCTCTATGGACTGAGAGCACAGTATCCATGAAATGTCCCCTGTGGTACACACTGGTAATGTGTCAATGGTTGACTGATCTCTATGGACAGAGCACAGTATCCATGAAATGTCCCCTGTGGTACACACTGGTAATGTGTCAATGGTTAACTGATCTCTATGGACTGAGAGCACAGTATCCATGAAATGTCCCCTGTGGTACACACTGGTAATGTGTCAATGGTTAACTGATCTCTATGGACTGAGAGCACAGTATCCATGAAATGTCCCCTGTGGTACACACTGGTAATGTGTCAATGGTTGACTGATCTCTATGGACAGAGCACAGTATCCATGAAATGTCCCCTGTGGTACACACTGGTAGTGTGTCAATGGTTGACTGATCTCTATGGACTTAAAGCACAGTATCCATGAAATGTCCCCTGTGGTACACACTGGTAATGTGTCAATGGTTGACTGATCTCTATGGACTGAGAGCACAGTATCCATGAAATGTTCCCTGTGGTACACACTGGTAATGTGTCAATGGTTGACTGATCTCTATGGACAGAGCACAGTATCCATGAAATGTCCCCTGTGGTACACACTGGTAATGTGTCAATGGTTGACTGATCTCTACGGACTTAAAGCACAGTATCCATGAAATGTCCCCAGTGGTACACACTGGTAATGTGTCAATGGTTGACTGATCTCTATGGACAGAGCACAGTATCCATGAAATGTCCCCTGTGGTACACACTGGTAATGTGTCAATGGTTGACTGATCTCTATGGACTGAGAGCACAGTATCCATGAAATGTCCCCTGTGGTACACACTGGTAATGTGTCAATGGTTGACTGATCTCTATGGACTGAGAGCACAGTATCCATGAAATGTCCCCTGTGGTACACACTGGTGATGTGTCAATGGTTGACTGATCTCTATGGACAGAGCACAGTATCCATGAAATGTCCCCTGTGGTACACACTGGTAATGTGTCAATGGTTGACTGATCGCTATGGACTGAGAGCACAGTATCCATGAAATGTCCCCAGTGGTACACACTGGTAATGTGTCAATGGTTGACTGATCTCTATGGACTGAGAGCACAGTATCCATGAAATGTCCCCAGTGGTACACACTGGTAATGTGTCAATGGTTGACTGATCTCTATGGACGGCACAGTATCCATGAAATGTCCCCTGTGGTACACACTGGTAATGTGTCAATGGTTGACTGATCTCTATGGACTGAGAGCACAGTATCCATGAAATGTCCCCTGTGGTACACACTGGTAATGTGTCAATGGTTGACTGATCTCTATGGACAGAGCACAGTATCCATGAAATGTTCCCTGTGGTACACACTGGTGATGTGTCAATGGTTGACTGATCTCTATGGACTGAGAGCACAGTATCCATGAAATGTCCCCAGTGGTACACACTGGTGATGTGTCAATGGTTGACTGATCTCTATGGACTGAGAGCACAGTATCCATGAAATGTCCCCTGTGGTACACACTGGTAGTGTGTCAATGGTTGACTGATCTCTATGGACAGAGCACAGTATCCATGAAATGTCCCCAGTGGTACACACTGGTAATGTGTCAATGGTTGACTGATCTCTATGGACTGAGAACACAGTATCCATGAAATGTCCCCTGTGGTACACACTGGTAATGTGTCAATGGTTGACTGATCTGTATGGACAGAGCACAGTATCCATGAAATGTCCCCTGTGGTACACACTGGTAATGTGTCAATGGTTGACTGATCTCTATGGACTGAGAGCACAGTATCCATGAAATGTCCCCTGTGGTACACACTGGTAATGTGTCAATGGTTGACTGATCTCTATGGACTGAGAGCACAGTATCCATGAAATGTCCCCAGTGGTACACACTGGTAATGTGTCAATGGTTGACTGATCTCTATGGACGGCACAGTATCCATGAAATGTCCCCTGTGGTACACACTGGTAATGTGTCAATGGTTGACTGATCTCTATGGACAGACCACAGTATCCATGAAATGTCCCCTGTGGTACACACTGGTAATGTGTCAATGGTTGACTGATCTCTATGGACGGAGAGCACAGTATCCATGAAATGTTCCCTGTGGTACACACTGGTAATGTGTCAATGGTTGACTGATCTCTATGGACTGAGAGCACAGTATCCATGAAATGTCCCCTGTGGTACACACTGGTAATGTGTCAATGGTTGACTGATCTCTATGGACTGAGAGCACAGTATCCATGAAATGTCCCCTGTGGTACACACTGGTAATGTGTCAATGGTTGACTGATCTCTATGGACGGCACAGTATCCATGAAATGTCCCCTGTGGTACACACTGGTAATGTGTCAATGGTTGACTGATCTCTATGGACGGAGCACAGTATCCATGAAATGTCCCCTGTGGTACACACTGGTAATGTGTCAATGGTTGACTGAAGTGCTGCCTGCTAGCTTCTCTGCCCTCTCTCTCTTTCTCCACCCTTGTGTTGTTTTATTCTTTTTTTTTTGTTCTTTTTTTTTCATCATTTTTGGGGGATGGTGGTAGTTTGCCTTCAGTGTGCTGGCTGTCATTTGTGTTTTTGTGCATGGACTCCTGTCTCTCCAAGCTCCTCTTTGTTCTTGTTATGATTGACACAGGGAAATAATGGGAGAGAGAGAGAGAGAGATGAGTTTGTGCATGCATCCAGGTATATGCAGTGCGCGTACACATTCTCACACTCACATGCATGTGCATGCACGCCCACATGTTCACACCAGTACACACTCGCCAACATTCATTTGTTTAAGATTTTTTTTTTTTTTTTTAAATAAAAAGGTGCAGTTCTTGCATCATAGTAACATAGGAGACAGTAGAAAATTCCACTCAAACACATGAACAGTTTTGGGATCATCTTCCTTCTTGTTGGTGTAAACCTGTGAAGTGCAAAATGTCCAATACTTCATTCTGTTACTGACCTGGCTTGGTTTAGATGCACACTTTCCCTAAAGTGAAATTTATGAGCACTGGTATTTTATCTGTACAGTTGACTTTAGAATATGTTAAAGCTTGAAAGTGACATTATGATTGTCATTGGGTGACCTTACAATATCATATACTTACCTTGTCAAACTGATGCAAACTAGGCCTATCAGTTTGTGAATGGATCAGCCCAGTTTCCATGAATTTAACATGGTAAGTGTATTTGACCAAACAGTTAGTATAATGCAGTCGGGCTCCCCATTTTAATATTTAGTTCACAGTGATGTTTGCATTATTGAGGGGGAAGTGTGTATGTGTGTGTGTGTGTGAGGGAGTGAGTGCATAGCTTCCATTTATATTTATTTTTGGTTGATGGCTTTTTCCATTTCTGTCAAGTGAGAAAGAATTAATTTATCAGTGCAGACATGAGAAACTTGTATGCTTTCAGAACAACGTTCACACCGCTGTTGGGTTGATAGAAAAGATCAACAGACATGCTGTGTGTGTGTATTTGTGTCAAGAACTAATTTCAGTTGTTGTCAGTTCTTTTCCGTTATGATTTTCACAAGTGTTAAAACTGAACATACTTCAGGCTTTTAAAAAAAGAAGTGGCACACAATGTTGTGTTGCAATTGAGAGTAAGCTGACAAACTCTTAATAATGATAATAATAATAATAATGGTTTTCATATAGCGCTGAATCTTGTGCAGAGATAAATCAAAGCGCTTTTGCACCAGTCGTTCACACGCATGCATAACTCTAAAACTGTAGAAACTAAAGACAAGGAAGGGCAGGCAAGGGAGGCTGTTTTGGGAAGAGGTGGGTTTTAAGGCCAGACTTGAAAGAGCTGAGAGTGGAGACTTGACGAAGCGAAAAAGGAAGTTCATTCCAATCACAAGGTCCAGAGACAGAGAAAGAACGGCGGCCAACAGTCGAGTGTTTGAATCTGGGTATGCGTAAACAGAGTGGATCCGAAGCCGATCGTAGTGAGCGAGGTGGAGTGTAGAGGTGAAGGCAGCCACTCTTCCATGACTTTGGTTCAAAAGAATGTTCATTATTTTGTTTCCCCCTGCGTGGAGACAGCAGGGCCTCTTTCAGCATCAACAACATTTTCTTTCTCTCACTGTCTTTGTTTCTGGCTGTTCCTTTTCATTTTGTCCTCTGGCAAAATATTGATCTTTTTTTTTTCTCTCTGGCAAAACGTTGAGAGAATGATCAACCCAGGAGGGATGTCCAAGGTTTATGTGCATGAATATTTCACTTATGGCTAATTTTTTTCACGTTCTGCAGGATTGATATTCAGTTTTTCGGCCCTCATACGGCCCAGTGTGGTCGGCTGCTCTGCAGTGAAAGATGATGATGTTGTTGTTGTTGTTTATCGTGTCTGTCACTGTCCATGTCACAGCCTATGAAGGCCCGGCAGCCTCGGATGACCGACACCTGGACGGGTCCAGGGGAGGTGTGGGGGGCGGGGGCGGGGGAGGAGGATTCTCTCACAGCTCCTCCAACTCCAACATCCAGATCATCAACACCATCGACGACTCGCGGGACTACAGCGACAGCGACAGTGATGACGTGGCCGACATCCCCACACTGGACACTGGTCAGTTAGTGGGTCTGTCTGTGTGGCCGTCTGTGTGGCTGTCAGTCAGTGTGTCTGTCTGTGTGGCTGTCTGTGAATGTGTCTGTGTCTGTCTGACAGTGTGTCTATCAGTGTGTTTCTGTCAGTGTGTCTGTGTGTGTGTCTGTCTGTTAGTATGTCTGTGTCTGTCTGTCTGTTAGTGTGTCTGTCTGTCAGTGAGTCTGTCAATGTGTCTGTCCATCAGTGTGCCTGTTTTTGTGTATGTCATTGTGTGTGTCTGTTAGTGTGTCTGTTTGTGTGTGTGTCTGTCAGTGTATGTCTGTGTGTGTGTCTGTCAGTGTCTCTGTCTGTTATTGTGTCTGTCAGTATGCGCGGCTGTCAAATGTCTGTGTTTATGTGTCTGTCTGTGTGTGTGTCTGTCAGTGTATGTCTGTGTGTGTGTCTGTCAGTGTCTGTACACATTCACAACATATATTGTTATACATAAACTGCAAGCAAAAGGAACGGTGTACACGTTCACTACATATATTGTTATACATATACTGCAAGCAAAAGGAACGGTGTACACGTTCACTACATATATTGTTATACATAAACTGCAAGCAAAAGGAACGGTGTACACGTTCACTACATATATTGTTATACATAAACTGCAAGCTAAAGGAACGGTGTACACGTTCACTACATATATTGTTATACATAAACTGCAAGCAAACGGAACGGTGTACACGTTCACTACATATATTGTTATACATAAGCTGCAAGCTAAAGGAACGGTGTACACATTCACAACATATATTGTTATACATAAACAGCAAGCAAAAGGAACGGTGTACACGTTCACTACATATATTGTGTAAAAACTGAAAGTGTGGTTGGTTGTGAGTGTGGTTTGATTCTGATAGAAGAGAGAGGGTAACAGACAGGGGGGATATAGGATCAACTAATCATGCACTCACTCACTCTCTCCTCACATCAATAGCAGGGCCACATGGAGTGGTTTTTATAGAGTGTTTACTTTACAATACAGCACACAGTAAAAAAGATCATCCTACACCTAAAGCAGCACCTCTAAGCAGCACGGTAAAATTCACCCTAAACCTAAAGCAGCACACCTGGAACACAAACACACAACCAAAACCAAGGTCAGATAAAATCTCAAATATCTGGACATCACTGACATAAAAGGCCTATACCCTCTCAGCACCTTTCATCACATGTCCACCAGTATGCACTACTCTCACACAAAGATCTATGTGAGGTACAAGCTTCATCAAGCTTACCTGCCACCAGCAGTGACATACCAATTACCATACTGTGTACAAAACATATCGCTGACCAATACAACCCTGTGTTCCAACTCATGTTACCCATCATTCAATTAAACTGTGTGTTACCATTACCAAACAAATCTCTTTGTCTTCACAAGGCATGCCACCGACACAAGTACATGAAAGGAAATCATTACTTCCAACATATCTGGTAAACAGCAATGTGCAACAACATAGCACTGACCCTCAATGCTCTCATAGTTTGCCAACTCACTAATCACATTACAATGTTCCTTCCTGCTTTGTCTGAACAAAGTAAACCACTGACACAAAGCACAACTACACATGTTACCACAACTACCAACAAATCAAACATGTGTTCCACAACACTTGCTGTTACCCCCATGTGCACACACACACATGAAAAACCATCAACACACACTGACAATGTGTTAGCCTATAGATCTGTTCAGTTCACACTGAACCAGCACCACCTACTATATACAAAACAAGTATGTATACATCAAAAATACAGAACAAGATATCTGTAACCAAACAGAAGGGGGGGGGGGGGGGGATCAAAAGATTTAGGCCAGTACTTCTCTCAGTGGGTAGCTTTCACACATTAACCCCTTTTCTTTCCACAAGCCACAAGATCAACTTAAACTGGCTGTCCACTGACATAAAACATAGTTTCCCAACACAACTAAGTTATCAACATCACATAAAACCATTACAAGTCATGTACTCACAGCCCAACAGGGATTTCCTTGCTCCTCACATCACTGATCAGTCAGTCACCCTGTGTCAGTCAGTTCTTCTGGGAGACAGCTGAGAACTGGCTGTGCCGACGGGTTTTATCCCTTCCCACAACATACTGCACTGTGTATACTAATGTAAACTATAGCACTCACTCCCCTAACTAGTTGAACTAAAATAACCAATCTTTGCTTGTCCTAGTGACGCTATGTGAATGACTGACAGATTCACTGCTTGATCCCAGTTCAACAGATTGATCTGATTCGCTACGATTCAACCCACTTGTTTCTACAACATTCTGTGATGACAGGTTCACCCGTTTACGTCACAAAGAGATTGGCGAGATGGGACAATACAACTCTGGGCCTGTTAGCCGGCTTGATCAAAGTTCGAATTAGCATAACTTTTCCCTGGCTTTCATTCCGAAGTCCCGCCATCTACCTCAGCCATGTTTGTGAACGGGGAGAAGGGGAACGACTTGAAAGACAGGCCGCCACACGGGATATACCAACATGCCGTGCTCGTCCGTTTCGAACACGGGGATGGTGGCAGACATCACGTAACTGCACGTATTCCTATAGCTGGGGCGGGTGACGCGGCGTCGCTGACCAAAGAGGGCCAACTACGGAGTGGGCTGAGGAGGGGGGTGGAAAGAGGGAGTGTGGCGTGGTGTTGGCGCGACCTCAAAGACTAGACTTTGGATGGAGCGGGAAGGGAGATAAGAGGGGGGGGGGGGGAGGGGGTGAAGGGATGGGGAGGGAAGGGGACAGAGTGTGGGTGGTGGGGGGTGACACTGCTGGCACACTATAACACCCACCCCCGGCTTTTGAATGCAATGTCCTCATTGCTGCTGACCACATGCTGACGACTGCCGTCATCAATTAATGCTAATGGGGAGATTAGTTCTCTAACCCAAAAATTAGCAGAAACATAAACATGTGAAAATGAAGACATTACAGGACAAAAGAAACCACCAAAAATACATTTCAAAATGATACAGCTGTACATAACTCCATAACCCAGAAAAGCATACATAAAAAAAATCAAACAGGGAGCTACACAATGCAAAAATCAACAGTGTTCCAGCTGACACACATCAGCAGCCACAAGCCCTGGAATGAAGGAAAACAACAACAACAACAAAACCCATAACATGACACAATTTTCCCCAATTCCAACATTCCCCTAGCAGGCTGTAGCAACAACTTTAGTCAATGCCGGATGGCTCGCATCAAACCTGTCCCTAGCTCTAGCCCTACAGGTTGACCCTGACAGTTTCCCACTCCTGTCGGTCTGATCTGGGACCATGGCACCTGCGCATGTCCCGTGCACCCCAGGCTTCGGATGAGACCTGGTGCCATTCTCACACAAACCGGTTACCACCAGTCTGTGTGACCGTCCGGGAGACTCGACTGCATCCTGGCAGTCTCCATCACCTGTGCCCTCCCTTGTGGCACATGTACCAGGAACACCTGGATCAGGTGGTATGGGCAGCAGCACCCATTCACCCTGGCAAGGATCATCCTCACAGTCAACCCTTGTCCTGACTGGAGTCTTTTCTTTCAGACTCGGATCCTGCCTCCTGAGACTATTGGGCAAGTCTCTCTGGTTCTCATTGTGGGAATCTTTGTGTTTTTCCTTGGGGAGAACCTTACCCACCTTTAGGGAAATCCCATTTCCCACCACTGACTGACCTTTCCTACGTCTATTCCTTCTCTTCCTTTTGCCCAAATCCCTGTTCTCTAGCACAGCCCCATCTCTCTGACTGACAAAATCTGACACTAACCCCTGCATGGACCTAATACTCTCTTCTAAACACAACAGTTTGTCCCCTAATTGTGCTGTCTCTTCCCTGGTTTGTTGCGGTTGTTGGTCCTCCTCTAGCTCTCGCCACAGTCTCAGGGCTTCATCCCTTGCCTGGATGAAGGTGGTGTGTGGCTCCCTCGTCACTACGCGGCGCAGCTCCCTTTTCAGCAGGAGGTTCCGGAGGCCATCGATGAAGTGGTCCCTCAGCATCTCAGCGGTGAGGGCCCCAGTGCTCTTCGTCCGGATGATCCTCCCCATGCTGCACAGAGCATGGGAGTAGTCCAAGGTGGACTCCTCTGGCAACTGCTTCCTGCTGAAAAATGTGGACAGCAGTGTGGTGACACGCCGCCCATCGCCGAACACCCCCAGCAGAATGTTGATCACCTTCTCTGGGGTGTTGGTCTCTTCCAGGTCCCGCAGCATCAGCTCCCTGCGTGCGGTTCCCTGCAGATGGTTGTACACAAAGTAGGCAGCCATCTCGTCTCCCATTGGGTACGCAGCCAGGACTCTCTTCGCCTCCATGATGAAGTCCTCAGCCGACATCTTGCCTGGCTCACCAGTGAATACTGGCAGTGTGGGTGCTACGTACCACCCCATGGGAAACTCCTGCACCTCTGTAGTTGGGGTTGTCATCTCTGGGCTGTTACTGGGCTGTGCTACTTGGGCTGTGTTACCTGGCTGTGTGCTGCTTAAGTCTTACTAGACTACCAAACAATATACCTGCTTATCCTGTCAAGCAAACACTCTACCTGCCTATCCTGTCGGCGACGCCAAGTTGTAAAAACTTGTTGAGAGTGTGGTTCGATTCTAATAGAAGAGAGAGGGTAACAGACAGGGGGGATATAGGATCAACTAATCATGCACTCACTCACTCTCTCCTCACATCAATAGCAGGGCCACATGGAGTGGTTTTTATAGAGTGTTTACTTTACAATACAGCACACAGTAAAAAAGATCATCCTACACCTAAAGCAGCACGGTAAAATTCACCCTAAACCTAAAGCAGCACACCTGGAACACAAACACACAACCAAAACCAAGGTCAGATAAAATCTCAAATATCTGGACATCACTGACATAAAAGGCCTATACCCTCTCAGCACCTTTCATCACATGTCCACCAGTAAGCACTACTCTCACACAAAGATCTATGTGAGGTACAAGCTTCATCAAGCTTACCTGCCACCAGCAGTGACATACCAATTACCATACTGTGTACAAAACATATCACTGACCAATACAACCCTGTGTTCCAACTCATGTTACCCATCATTCAATTAAACTGTGTGTTACCATTACCAAACAAATCTCTTTGTCTTCACAAGGCATGCCACCGACACAAGTACATGAAAGGAAATCATTACTTCCAACATATCTGGTAAACAGCAATGTGCAACAACATAGCACTGACCCTCAATGCTCTCATAGTTTGCCAACTCACTAATCACATTACAATGTTCCTTCCCGCTTTGTCTGAACAAAGTAAACCACTGACACAAAGCACAACTACACATGTTACCACAACTACCAACAAATCAAACATGTGTTCCACAACACTTGCTGTTACCCCCATGTGCACACACACACATGAAAAACCATCAACACACACTGACAATGTGTTAGCCTATAGATCTGTTCAGTTCACACTGAACCAGCACCACCTACTATATACAAAACAAGTATGTATACATCAAAAATACAGAACAAGATATCTGTAACCAAACAGAAGGGGGGGGGGGGGGGATCAAAAGATTTAGGCCAGTACTTCTCTCAGTGGGTAGCTTTCACACATTAACCCCTTTTCTTTCCACAAGCCACAAGATCAACTTAAACTGGCTGTCCACTGACATAAAACATAGTTTCCCAACACAACTAAGTTATCAACATCACATAAAACCATTACAAGTCATGTACTCACAGCCCAACAGGGATTTCCTTGCTCCTCACATCACTGATCAGTCAGTCACCCTGTGTCAGTCAGTTCTTCTGGGAGACAGCTGAGAACTGGCTGTGCTGACGGGTTTTATCCCTTCCCACAACATACTGCACTGTGTATACTAATGTAAACTATAGCACTCACTCCCCTAACTAGTTGAACTAAAATAACCAATCTTTGCTTGTCCTAGTGACGCTATGTGAATGACTGACAGATTCACTGCTTGATCCCAGTTCAACAGATTGATCTGATTCGCTACGATTCAACCCACTTGTTTCTACAACATTCTGTGATGACAGGTTCACCCGTTTACGTCACAAAGAGATTGGCGAGATGGGACAATACAACTCTGGGCCTGTTAGCCGGCTTGATCAAAGTTCGAATTAGCATAACTTTTCCCTAGCTTTCGTTCCGAAGTCCCGCCATCTACCTCAGCCATGTTTGTGAACGGGGAGAAGGGGAACGACTTGAAAGACAGGCCGCCACACGGGATATACCAACATGCCGTGCTCGTCCGTTTCGAACACGGGGATGGTGGCAGACATCACGTAACTGCACGTATTCCTATAGCTGGGGCGGGTGACGCGGCGTCGCTGACCAAAGAGGGCCAACTACGGAGTGGGCTGAGGAGGGGGGTGGAAAGAGGGAGTGTGGCGTGGTGTCGGCGCGACCTCAAAGACTGGACTTTGGATGGAGCGGGAAGGGAGATAAGAGGGGGGGAGGGGGAGGGGGTGAAGGGATGGGGAGGAAGGGGGACAGAGTGTGGGTGGTGGGGGGTGACACTGCTGGCACACTATAACATATTGTTATACATATACTGCAAGCAAAAGGAACGGTGTACACGTTCACTACATATATTGTTATACATAAGCTGCAAGCTAAAGGAACGGTGTACACGTTCACAACATATATTGTTATACATATACTGCAAGCAAAAGGAACGGTGTACACGTTCACTACATATATTGTTATACATATACTGCAAGCAAAAGGAACGGTGTACACGTTCACTACATATATTGTTATACATATACTGCAAGCAAAAGGAACGGTGTACACGTTCACTACATATATTGTTATACATATACTGCAAGCAAAAGGAACGGTGTACACGTTCACAACATATATTGTTATACATATACTGCAAGCAAAAGGAACGGTGTACACGTTCACTACATATATTGTTATACATAAACTGCAAGCTAAAGGAACGGTGTACACGTTCACAACATATATTGTTATACATATACTGCAAGCAAAAGGAACTAACTTGTAGTTGTAAATTCTTTCAGGCTGTGCCCCCACTTGTCATTCTGGGGAAAACCCAGTCATTGTCAGCTTGGTTTCTTTGTGTTTCCACATCAATGTGGCATGCTAACCGGCCAACACTGTCAACTTCCAGGGTTGAATGGGTTAAGCTGATGTGTAGCTTTTATGGATTTTACCATACACTAGATTCTGTTCAGAGACCATCACCCCCTAACCTCCCTTATCAGATTCCTTTCCTTCTTTTTTTTTTTGTGCTGGTGAAAGATATGAATGATGATAGTGTCTTTTATTTGTATTGTATTGTTTTTTTCATATAACTTGCAGGACAGATTTCTGTGTGTGAAATTCAGGCTGCTCTTCATGGGGAGAGCATGTCACACACTGAAGTCAAAGTCAAAAGTCAAAAAATGTTTCAGTTGTCAGACCTCTGGCCCATCACAACAGGAGTCACAGAAAATTGTAGCATGCAACGTGTGTGTGTGTGTGGGAGAGAGACAGAGACAGAGAGAGAGAGAGAGAGAGAGAGATTCTCTCAGTCCTTGGACAGATATTGAGCAGTTTTTCTCCCTTACTTTTCCCCCATGGATGTTGTGTGGTAGAGTGTGTGTAATGTCTTCATTTGCTTTCTCCTCAGAATGTTTGTGAAGGAAATACTGAAGACATTTTTTTGAAAGCACAGAGCAGAAATATGGCGTTTGCGTGCACTCATCATACATGTGTATGCCTGTAACACATGAGCGTGACTTGGTGTCTGTGTTTGCTATGATACAGAAAACTTCCACATGGGTCATTAGTAAAAAAAATAAATAAATAAATTTAAAGAAAAAAAAAAAGCCACTTGATTAAAAACTACACTTTCCTCACCAGATATAATGAAACCATACTTTTTTGGTTGTTGTTTTATTCTTTACAGCTGGCTCCAGACGTAGTAAGTACAGCACAGTGTCTTTATTTTGGGGAAAACGGTCCACCTTACCTTTTTTCTTTTCTCTTTTTTTTTTCCTCACTTTTTTTTTTCCTTAACAGCACAGTGTCTTTCTTTTGGGGAAACAGTAATACCATACCTTTCTGTTGGTAGCTGATTGGTGCTGGTTATATTCCTGCCTGCCACGCTGCACTGTGTAGTCACATGCTTTCCTCAAAAGTGTGACTTGTCGTTGTTGTTCACTGTGTGTGTTCCCACGCATCAAAAAAAAAAAAAGAGATTTCTACACTTTTCTTTTCTCTTAGAGTGCTGGAGCCAGTTGCATTGCTTGGTTCTAACTTTTTGACAGTCACACGTGACTAAATGCCTACGTTGACCGAACTATGTCATTGGTCAGTTCCATACTACCCACGGTTAGTAGCGGGTTACGACCATACTAGGCTCTTCCGTCTGAGCAATGCAACTGGCTCCTGGGGTACTGAATCATATCAGTACCTCTTGTGTGTGTGTGTGTGTGTGTGTGTGTGTGTGTGTCAGGGTACATGAGCAGTTTCCATTAATTTGTGGGGTGGGTCTAGTGGATGGGTGGGGGTGGTGGATGACATGTCAAATCTTGCTTTGGGGTATTGCACAACTAATAAGGATGGGTTGTTGATGTTGGGAGTTGGCTCAAGACTGCTGATAATGTTTGTACAGTCTTGTTTTGTGGCTTTTGAATGAATGAATGAATGGATGAATAAACAAGTAATTGATTGATTAATTAGTTAATTGATGGATTGATTTATAGATAAATAAATGTTTGAAAAAAGAACAAAAGAACCATAGTTATACTTTGTTTTAAAAAAAGGAAAAGAAATTAATGTAGGCAGAAATGTGTGCAAAAAAAAAAAAAAAAAAAAGTGTGATTGCATGGCATTCGTGTCTGTATGTTGTGTTTCTAAAGCATTCTGTGTGTGTGTGTGTAGGTGCATGTGTGTGTTTCAAGTCAAAATAATCTTTATTGAAGGTAAAACAGTAAGCTCATACAGCTTTTTTTTTTTTACATCCTACACTCAGGAAAAAAGAAGAAGAAAAGATGAAGATAGGAAAAAAAAGGCACAAGACTAAAGCCAACAATTACAAGCAGCACACAAGAAAAAGGCACAAAACTAAAGCCAACAATTACAAGCAGTACACAAGAAATTCTACCGGAAAAAATGATACTAGCACAAATAGCAAATAAAAATCGTCTTTACATCAGTAAGGTAACGATGCATATGTGTCTGTGTGTTTGTATGTGCCTGTGTTTGTGATGTACCCCTACCCCCACCCCCCACACCCCACACCCCCCACCTTGTGTACATCATTGTTGGGTGAAGAAAGGTACTGTCAGGGTGATGGTTTTACTGTTTGTTTCGGGAACCCCCACCCCCATTTCTCCCATTTCCCTTCCCCTCTGTCACTTGACTGTGTAGATGTGTACCTGTCTCTGTTTCATCCTGTGTCACTTCACTGTGTAGATGTGTACCTGTCTCTGTTTCATCCTGTGTCACTTCACTGTGTAGATGTGTACCTGTCTCTCTCTCTCTCTGTTTCATCCTGTGTCACTTCACTGTGTAGATGTGTACCTGTCTCTGTTTCATCCTGTGTCACTTCACTGTGTAGATGTGTACCTGTCTCTGTTTCATCCTGTGTCACTTCACTGTGTAGATGTGTACCTGTCTCTCTCTGTTTCATCCTGTGTCACTTCACTGTGTAGATGTGTACCTGTCTCTGTCTGTTTCATCCTGTGTCACTTCACTGTGTAGATGTGTACCTGTCTCTCTCTGTTTCATCCTGTGTCACTTCACTGTGTAGATGTGTACCTGTCTCTGTCTGTTTCATCCTGTGTCACTTCACTGTGTAGATGTGTACCTGTCTCTCTCTGTTTCATCCTGTGTCATTTCACTGTGTAGATGTGTACCTGTCTCTCTCTGTTTCATCCTGTGTCACTTCACTGTGTAGATGTGTACCTGTCTCTCTCTGTTTCATCCTGTGTCACTTCACTGTGTAGATGTGTACCTGTCTCTCTCTGTTTCATCCTGTGTCATTTCACTGTGAAGATGTGTACCTGTCTCTCTCTGTTTCATCCTGTGTCACTTCACTGTGTAGATGTGTACCTGTCTCTCTCTGTTTCATCCTGTGTCACTTCACTGTGTAGATGTGTACCTGTCTCTCTCTGTTTCATCCTGTGTCACTTCACTGTGTAGATGTGTACCTGTCTCTCTCTGTTTCATCCTGTGTCACTTCACTGTGTAGATGTGTACCTGTCTCTCTCTGTTTCATCCTGTGTCACTTCACTGTGTAGATGTGTACCTGTCTCTCTCTGTTTCATCCTGTGTCATTTCACTGTGAAGATGTGTACCTGTCTCTCTCTGTTTCATCCTGTGTCACTTCACTGTGTAGATGTGTACCTGTCTCTCTCTGTTTCATCCTGTGTCATTTCACTGTGAAGATGTGTACCTGTCTCTCTCTGTTTCATCCTGTGTCACTTCACTGTGTAGATGTGTACCTGTCTCTCTCTGTTTCATCCTGTGTCACTTCACTGTGTAGATGTGTACCTGTCTCTCTCTGTTTCATCCTGTGTCACTTCACTGTGTAGATGTGTACCTGTCTCTCTCTGTTTCATCCTGTGTCACTTCACTGTGTAGATGTGTACCTGTCTCTCTCTGTTTCATCCTGTGTCACTTCACTGTGTAGATGTGTACCTGTCTCTCTCTGTTTCATCCTGTGTCACTTCACTGTGTAGATGTGTACCTGTCTCTGTTTCATCCTGTGTCACTTCACTGTGTAGATGTGTACCTGTCTGTCTCTGTTTCATCCTGTGTCACTTCACTGTGTAGATGTGTACCTGTCTCTCTCTCTCTTTCATCCTGTTTCCCCCTGCCTCTTGCCTTTCCCTCCCTCTGTCTCCCCTCCCTCTTCCCCCATACCCTACCCCTCCCCCGCCCCCCCCCGCCCTCCCTGACCCACCCACCCAAACCATGGGGATGCCTGTGGCTCTTTCAGAGTGAATGGTACCATCTCCTCCAGGAAATTGTCTGATAGAAATGTCCCCTTTTCTCTCTCTCTCTCTCTCTCTCTCTTTGTATCTGGCTTTTTCCCCCTTTTAGCCTGTCATCCCTTCCTGTCTTACTTTCTGCCTTGCTGGTTCATTCACCCAGATTATTTTTTGTTCCTAGAAAGCTTTGGATTTTTGGTTTTGGGGTCTTTTTCTGGGCTTGATAACTGGGCACGCTTAATACATTGTACTGTTGTTGTTTTTGTGCCTGTGATGTGTGAGGTGACTAGTGGCGATTCTTTTTTTTTTTAGTTGTGTGCCTTTTACTATGTATCATCTCTTCCAAAAGACTAGCACCCAGATCACCACTCAAGGTCTAGTGGAGAAGAGTGTTAAAAAAAATCCTGGTCTGTGCTGAGGATTTGAACCTGTGGACACTCACCTCCTAGTTTGGTGCATTGCCACGAGGCCAGTGCTCCAGCGGGACAGTTGGTTTTTGGTGGTGTGGCAACCTTGGAGCCAGCCATACTTGTGGTGAGCGGGTAACGGCTGTGATAGCCAGAGGGCAGAGTGATTGTCTGCCCATTATCATGGTGTGCTAATCACCAGGACAGAGTGATTGTCTGCCCATTATCATGGTGTGCTGTTCACCAGGGCAGAGTGATTGTCTGCCCATTATCATGGTGTGCTGATCACCAGGGCAGAGTGATTGTCAACCTCCGAAAACGGAGTATGGCTGTCTACATGGTGGGGCAAAAACGGTCATACACGTAAAAGCCACTCGTGTGCATACGAGTGAACGTGGGAGTTGCCGCCCACGAACGCAGAAGAAGAAGAAGAAGAGTGATTGTCTGCCCATTATCATGTGTGCTGATCACCAGGACAGGAGTGATTGTCTGCCCATTATCATGGTGTGTCTGGTCACCAGGACAGAGTGATGTCTGCCCATTATCATGGTGTGCTGATCACCAGAACAGAGTGATTGTCCTGCCCATTATCATGGTGTGCTGATCACCAGGGCAGAGTGATTGTCTGCCCATTATCATGGTGTGCTGTTCACCAGGACAGAGTGATTGTCTGCCCATTATGGTGGTGCTGGTTTCCAGGGCAGTGGTGATTGTCTGCCCATTATCATGGTGTGCTGTTCACCAGGGCAGAGTGATTGTCTGCCCATTATCATGGTGTGCTGTTCACCGAGACAGAGTGATTGTCTGCCCATTATCATGGTGTGCTGATCACCAGGGCAGAGTGATTGTCTGCCCATTATCATGGTGTGCTGTTCACCAGGACAGAGGTGATTGTCTGCCCCATTATCATGGTGTGCTGTTCACCAGGGTAGAGTGATTGTCTGCCCATTATCATGGTGTGCTGAGCACCAGGACAGAGTGATTGTCTGCCCATTATCATGGTGTGCTGGTCACCAGACAGAGTGATTGTCTGCCCAGTATCATGGTGTGCTGGTCACCAACAGAGTGATTGTCTGCCCATTATCATGGTGTGCTGGTTGTCAGGGCAGTGTGATTGTCTGGCCCATTACATGGTGTGCTGGTCACCAGGGCACATGATTGTCTGCCCATTATCATGGTGTGCTGATCACCAGGACAGAGTGATTGTCTGCCCATTATCATGGTGTGCTGTTCACCAGGGCAGTGTGATTGTCTGCCCATTATCATGGTGTGCTGATCACCAGGACAGAGTGACTGTCTACCCCTGAAAAACGGAGTATGACTGCCTTCATGACGGGGCAAAAACGGTCATACACGTAAAAGCCCACTCGTGTGCATACGAGTGAACAGTGGGAGTTGCAGCCCACGAACGCAGAAGAAGAAGAAGAAGAGTGATTGTCTGCCCATTATCATGGGTGTGCTGTTCACGGGCAGGCAGTGTGATTGTCTGCCCATTATCATGGTGTGCTGTTCACCAGGACAGAGTGATTGTCTGGCCCATTATCATGGTGTGCTGATCACCAGAACAGGAGTGATTGTCTGCCCCATTATCATGGTGTGCTGATCACCAGGACAGAGTGATTGTCTGCCCTTTATCATGGTGTGCTGTTCACCAGGACACAGTGATTGTCTGCCCATTATCATGGTGTGCTGTTCACCAGGACAGAGTGATTGTCTGCCCTTTATCATGGTGTGCTGATCACCAGTGACAGAGTATTGTCTGCCCATTAGGTGTGCTGATCACCAGGACAGAGTGATTGTCTGCCCATTATGGTGTGCTGGTTGCCAGGGCAGTGTGATTGTCTGCCCATTATCATGGTGTGCTGATCACCAGGACAGAGTGATTGTCTGCCCATTATCATGGTGTCTGGTCACCAGGACAGTGATTGTCTGCCCATTATCATGGTGTGCTGATCACCAGGACAGAGTGATTGTCTGCCCATTATGGTGTGCTGTTGCCAGGGCAGAGTGATTGTCTGCCCATTATCATGGTGTGCTGGTCACCAGGACAGTGATTGTCTGCCCATTATCATGGTGTGCTGGTTTCCAGGGCAGAGTGATTGTCTGCCCATTATCATGGTGTGCTGATCACCAGGACAGAGTGATTGTCTGCCCATTATCATGGTGTGCTGATCACCAGGGCAGAGTGATTGTCTGCCCATTATCATGGTGTGCTGGTCACCAGGACAGAGTGATTGTCTGCCCATTATCATGGTGTGCTGATCACCAGGACAGAGTGATTGTCTGCCCATTATCATGGTGTGCTGATCACCAGGACAGAGTGATTGTCTGCCCATTATCATGGTGTGCTGGTTGCCAGGGCAGTGTGATTGTCTGCCCATTATCATGGTGTGCTGGTCGCCAGGACAGAGTGATTGTCTGCCCATTATCATGGTGTGCTGGTCACCAGGGCAGAGTGATTGTCTGCCCATTATCATGGTGTGCTGGTTGCCAGGGCAGAGTGGTTGTCTGCCCATTATCATGGTGTGCTGGTCACCAGGGCAGAGTGATTGTCTGCCCATTATCATGGTGTGCTGGTTGCCAGGGCAGAGTGGTTGTCTGCCCATTATCATGGTGTGCTGGTCACCAGGGCAGAGTGATTGTCTGCCCATTATCATGGTGTGCTGATCACCAGGGCAGTGTGATTGTCTGCCCATTATCATGGTGTGCTGGTCACCAGGCAGAGTGATTGTCTGCCCATTATCATGGTGTGCTGGTTGCCAGGGCAAAGTGATTGCCCATTATCATGGTGTGCTAGTCACCAGTGATTGTCTGCCCATTATCATGGTGTGCTGATCACCAGGGCAGAGTGATTGTCTGCCCATTATCATGGTGTGCTGTTCACCAGGGCAGTGTGATTGTCTGCCCATTATCATGGTGTGCTGTTCACCAGGGCAGAGTGATTGTCTGCCCATTATCATGGTGTGCTGATCACCAGGACAGAGTGATTGTCTGCCCATTATCATGGTGTGCTGATCACCAGGGCAGAGTGATTGTCTGCCCATTATCATGGTGTGCTGATCACCAGGGCAGAGTGATTGTCTGCCCATTATCATGGTGGCTGGTTTCCAGGGCAGAGTGATTGTCTGCCCATTATCATGGTGTGCTGTTCACCAGGGCAGAGTGATTGTCTGCCCATTATCATGGTGTGCTGGTTTCCAGGGCAGTGTGATTGTCTGCCCATTATCATGGTGTGCTGGTCAGAGTGATTGTCTGCCCATTATCATGGTGTGCTGGTTGCCATGGCAGAGTGATTGTCTGCCCATTATCATGGTGTGCTGATCACCAGGACAGAGTGATTGTCTGCCCATTATCATGGTGTGCTGGTCAGAGTGATTGTCTGCCCATTATCATGGTGTGCTGATCACCAGGGCAGTGTGATTGTCTGCCCATTATCATGGTGTGCTGGTCAGAGTGATGTCTGCCCATTATCATGGTGTGCTGATCACCAGGGCAGTGTGATTGTCTGCCCATTATCATGGTGTGCTGTTCACCAGGGCAGAGTGATTGTCTGCCCATTATCATGGTGTGCTGATCACCAGGCAGAGTGATTGTCTGCCCATTAGCATGGGTGTGCTGATCACCAGACAGAGTGATTGTCTGCCCATTATCATGGTGTGCTGGTCACCAGGGCAGAGTGATTGTCTGCCCATTATCATGGTGTGCTGTTCACCAGGGCAGTGTGATTGTCTGCCCATTATCATGGTGTGCTGTTGTCAGGGCAGAGTGATTGTCTGCCCATTATCATGGTGTGCTGATCACCAGGGACAGAGTGATTGTCTGCCCATTATCATGGTGTGCTGATCACCAGGACAGGTGATTGTCTGCCCATTATCATGGTGTGCTGATCACCAGGACAGAGTGATTGTCTGCCCATTATCATGGTGTGCTGTTCACCAGGGCAGAGTGATTGTCTGCCCATTATCATGGTGTGCTGTTCACCAGGGCAGAGTGATTGTCTGCCCATTATCATGGTGTGCTGTTCACCAGACAGAGTGATTGTCTGCCCATTATCATGGTGTGCTGATCACCAGACAGAGTGATTGTCTGCCCATTATCATGGTGTGCTGATCACCAGGACAGAGTGATTGTCTGCCCATTATCATGGTGTGCTGTTCACCAGGACACAGTGATTGTCTGCCCATTATCATGGTGTGCTGATCACCAGGACAGAGTGATTGTCTGCCCATTATCATGGTGTGCTGTTCACCAGGGCAGAGTGATTGTCTGCCCATTATCATGGTGTGCTGGTTGCCAGGACAGAGTGATTGTCTGCCCATTATCATGGTGTGCTGATCACCAGGGGCAGAGTGATTGTCTGCCCATTATCATGGTGTGCTGGTTGCCATGGCAGAGTGATTGTCTGCCCATTATCATGGGTGTGCTGTTCACCAGGACAGAGTGATTGTCTGCCCATTATCATGGTGTGCTGGTCACTCAGGGCAGAGTGATTGTCTGCCCATTATCATGGTGTGCTGGTCACCAGGGCAAAGTGATTGTCTGCCCATTATCATGGTGTGCTGGTTGCCAGGGCAGAGAGATTGTCTGCCCATTATCATGGTGTGCTGGTCACCAGGGCAGAGTGATTGTCTGCCCATTATCATGGTGTGCTGGTTGCCAGGACAGAGTGATTGTCTGCCCATTATCATGGTGTGCTGGTCACCAGGACAGAGTGATTGTCTGCCCATTATCATGGTGTGCTGATCACCAGGACAGAGTGATTGTCTGCCCATTATCATGGTGTGCTGTTCACCAGGGCAGTGTGATTGTCTGCCCATTATCATGATGTACTGGTTGCCAGGAGCTGGTTCATGCTGGCTCTTACTTTTCTTTTCACAATTTTTAGGTGTTTTTTTTTTGTTTTTGGGGTTTTTTTAAGGGGTGGGGGAGTGTGGGTGTGGGTGGGTTCACGTGTGTGAACAACATGAATCAACATGGGAATACTGTTATAATGTCATATATTATAGCATGTCAAAACGTGCATTTGAGTTTGACTTGGTGATTAAGTCTAACAGAAGGGGAAGTTTAATGAAAACTCCCCCCATTTTGCCATGTCTCATACACACACACACGCTCGCGTGCACACACACACACACACACTCTCTCTCTCTCTCTCTCTCTCTCTCTCTCTCTCTCTCTCTCTCTCTCTCTCTCTCTCTACCCACCTCTCTCTTCTGCGCATTGTCATCTGGTCTTTAGCCTGCTTCAGCTGCCTTTTTCCCTCCCCCTCCTCCTCCTCTTCCTCCTCCTCCCCCTCCTCCTCCTCCCCCCCTCCCCCTCGTCCCCCTCCTCTTCCTCATCCTCCTCTCTCCCCCTCCCTCTCCTCCTCCTCCTCCTCCCCCTCCTCCTCCTCCCCCCCTCGCCCTCGTCCCCCTCCTCTTCCTCATCCTCCTCTCTCCCCCCCCCCCTCCTCCCCCTCCTCCTCCTCCCCCCCTCGCCCTCGTCCCCCTCCTCTTATCCTCCTCTCCCCCTCCTCCCCCTCCTCCTCCCCCTCCTCCCCCTCCTCCTCCTCCCCCCCTCGCCCTCGTCCCCCTCCTCTTATCCTCCTCTCCCCCTCCTCCCCCTCCTCCTCCTCCCCCTCCTCCCCCTCCTCCTCCTCCCCCTCCTCTTCCTCATCCTCATCCTCCTCCTCCCCCTCCTCCTCCTCTTCCTCCCCTCCTCCCCCTCCTCCTCCTCTTCCTCCTCCTCCTCTTCCTCCTCCTCTTCCTCCTCCTCCCCCTCCCCCTCCTCCTCCTCTTCTCCTCCCCCTCCCCCTCCTCCTCCTCTACCCCTCCCCCTCGTCCCCCTCCTCTTCCTCATCCTCCTCTCTCCCCCTCCCCCTCGTCCCCCTCCTCTTCCTCATCCTCCTCTCTCCCCCTCCCCCTCCTCCCCCTCCTCCTCCTCCTCCCCCTCCCCCTCCTCCTCCTCCTCCTCCCCCTCCTCCCCCTTCTCCTCCTCTTCCTCCTCCTCCCCCTCCCTCTCCTCCTCTTCCTCCTCCCCCTCCCCCTCCTCCTCCTCTCCCCCTCCCCATCGTCCCCCTCCTCTTCCTCCTCCCCCTCCTCCTCCTCTCCCCCTCCCCATCGTCCCCCTCCTCTTCCTCCTCCTCTCTCCCCCTCCCTCTCCTCCTCCTCCCCCTCCTCCTCCCCTTCCCACCCTCCCCCTCCTCCTCCTCTCCCCCTCCCCCTCGCCCCCCTCCTCTTCCTCATCCTCCTCTCTCCCCCTCCCTCTCCTCCTCCTCCCCCTCCTCCCCCTCCCTCTCCTCCCCCTCCCTCTCCTCCTCCTCCCCCTCCTCCTCCCCCTTCCCACCCTCCCCCTCCTCCTCCTCTTCCTCATCCTCCTCTCTCCCCCTCCCTCTCCTCCCCCTCCCTCTCCTCCCCCTCCCCCTCCTCCTCCCCCTTCCCACCCTCCCCCTCCTCCTCCTCTTCCTACTCCCCCTCCTCCTGCAGCAAAAATGGGCAGAACAGCCATGGAGCTTCACCAAATACCTCTGGCTTTAATCTTTCTAGGGGGGTGGGGGGTGGGGGGGGGGGGGGTTTCCAGCGCAAATGGCTTTGCTTCTGTGTCAGGTGAAAAAGACGTGGAGAAATCTGAGGGGGGAGTGATGTATTGCATTACTTTTTGTCAACAACACATTTCTCTGTGTGAAATGCAGTCTGCCGTCCCTGGGGGAAGCAGGTGGCTGCAGCGCGGTGCCACCCCTTTTTACTGGCTGCAAATTATATATCTTTTTGTTTTGCTGTGAAAGTCGATTTTTCTACAGTATTTCACCTGGGTACAGCCCTTGTGGTTGCCAAGGGTTCTTTTACATGCACTTGGTGCATTCTGAACATGGATGTCAGTTTATCCTTGTCTCATCTGAATGACCTACACCCTGCAACCTCATTCGCAAAATGTGGCCCTTTTTCATTTGTATTCTGATTCCTAGCCTTCTGTTTGTCTTCGATTTTTATTCCTCTTTAATCATTTGCCTACATGTTTGCTTGTTTTATCTATTTTATTTCATTTCTGGTTACTGTTTTATATATATATATATATATATATATATATACACACACACCTGTGATGCACTGTGCTGGTGGTGCCAGTGACCGGTGTCAGCCAATGAAGTGCCAGAACCTTCAGCACCTGCAGGATGTGAGAATGATAGCCACCTGGCATGGCTGGGAAGCAAAGCTTGTTTTTCTGATTCACAGGGAAACGGGGGGGGGGGGGTGTGAGGGGGGGGGGGGGTGAGGGGGCTGTCTTACCATCTGTCAAGTCGTGAGCAAGTGATTTTTTTTTTTTTTTTGCTTTTCTTTTCGTGTTTTGGTTTTGGTCCCCAGGTGTGTTTTCATTACTGACTCTTACTCGCACATTTTTCTTGCAGATAATTTATCAGTCATTTTTTTTTAATTTTCTCTCTAGTCTTTCTCCCTCTCTTTCTCCTTGCTTGCTCAGTCTCTGTCTCTCTTTATATCTATCTATCACTCTATCTTTCTGAATATAGATAGATAGATATGTGTGTGTATGTATATATATGTATATTTGTTTAACATGACCGCTTTCCAAGAAATCTTTCAAGTCCATTGTTGATCAGACTGAAAGTACAAGGAAGACTGGTTTTGGATGCATCTCCCCCTTGCTCGTGGAAATAAAAAAACATTGGGGCCTGGATTTATTACAGACTCTGTCTCTTTCTCTCTGTCTCTTCCACACACACACACACTCACACTCACACTCACACACACACACATACACACACACATACACACACACACACACACACTCACTCACTCACTCACACACTCACTCACTCACTCACTCACTCACTCACTCACTCACACACACACACACACACACACACACACACACACACACACACACACACACACACACACACACACACACACACACACACACATTTTTTTTTTTCTCATTCAGATGCATTGTTAGCATTATGAGACATCCTAAAGTGACAGCACTGTTCATCAATCAATGATGGGGTTTGTCAGTGCCACATGGTGTGAAGGCTAAGTTTACCAGCAACAACTGTAGTCACTGACTGACGCCCGGCTGGCTGTGTGTTGCCCAGAAACGGACACCATCCTGCCCAGCAGCGAGCCCCGCCCCAAGGAGAGGAAGCACAGGGGGGACAAGGAGCGGGGCCCCAGAGGGGGGGAGCGGGACCGGGACCGCCCCAAGAAGGGCGACAGGGAGCGGGCCGACCGCCTGGAGCGGGCGGAGAGAGAGGGGGGAGGAGGAGGGAGGGGGGGCAGGTCCCCCACCATCCCCTCCCCCTCCACCCTCATCACGGACCCCAACGACGACGACGATGATGTGGAAGACGTGGATGACACCTCGGCCCCCATCGCTCCCCAGGCCTCGGACAGGTCCCCCGCCCCAAGGCATCCACACAACGCCAAGTTTGCCGTCACACAGGATGCTGCGGATGTGAGTCATCATCAGGATGTTGGTGGTGTTGATGGTCATGTTCATGGTGCTGATGATGGTGGTGGTGGTGGTGGTGGTGATGTTATGATGATGATTGTGATGGCGATGATGATATTGTGATGGTGATGATGATGGTGATTGTGATGGTGACGTTGATGGCGATAGTGATGATAATTAGGATGATGGTGGTGATGATGGTGATAGTGATGATATGATAATTAGGATGATGGTGATAGCGATGACATGATAATTATGATGATGGTGGTGATGATGGTGACAGTGATGATATGATAATTAGGACGATGGTGATAGTGATGATATGATAATTAGGATGATGGTGGTGATGAATGTATGTGCAGAGCACTAAACGTTTGCGCTGAAACAAAAGAAAGCGCTTTCAAACCCGTCTTGCACATGACTGTGTGAGCCTAGGGGCTGAAGGACGGACCTCACAGGTACAGGTAGACAGGGGGCTGGAGAAAACACAGACTGTGGAGGTCGTCTTCCTGATATTATCATGTATATTCCTATCATTTGTCATCTGTGTATCTCTTTTTTTCTTGTTTCATACATTTCCTGCTTGCTTTAGTTAGTTACTTAGTTGGTTAGTTAGTTATCGAATAGGATTTATTGATTAATTAGTTTATTTATTATTTCATTTCAGTTTGATGTATTGTACACACCTGGGCCGGGCTGTCAAAGTCCTAACCAGTGTGCTGGGTCTGTGCACAGGCCAGGCTTGAAAGCAGGTGTGGTCAAATGTGTTTGGATGTTTCTTCACGCTTCGATACCTTGTGTTCAAGTGTGTGAACCTGATGTTAGGCCTGTGTCAGGTGTGTGAACCTGATGTTACGCCTGTGTCAGGTGTGTGAACCTGATGTTACGCCTGTGTCAGGTGTGTGAACCTGATCTTACAGTTGTGTCAGGTGTGTGAACCTGATGTTACGCCTGTGTCAGGTGTGTGAACCTGATGTTACAACTGTGTCAGGTGTGTGAACCTGATATTACAACTGTGTCAGGTGTGTGAAGGTGTGTGAACCAGATGATACACTGTGTCAGATGTGTGAAAATGAAACACATGTTGTGCAGGATGTGAAAGTGGCGATGTCACTGACCACATAATATTGTACAGGTGTGTTTTAAGCTGACAGTGTGACTGACCACGTGTTGTACAGGTGTGTGTGTAAAGTGACGATGTGACTGACCACGTGTTGTACAGGTGTGTGTGTAAAGTGACGATGTGACTGACCACGTGTTGTACAGGTGTGTGTGTAAAGTGACGATGTGACTGACCACATGTTGTACAGGTGTGTGTGTGTGTGTGTAAAGTGACGATGTGACTGACCACGTGTTGTACAGGTGTGTGTGTGTGTAAAGTGACGATGTGACTGACCACGTGTTGTACAGGTGTGTGTGTGTGTGTGTAAAGTGACGATGTGACTGACCACGTGTTGTACAGGTGTGTGTGTAAAGTGACGATGTGACTGACCACATGTTGTACAGGTGTGTGTGTGTGTGTGTAAAGTGACGATGTGACTGACCACGTGTTGTACAGGTGTGTGTAAAGTGACAATGTGTCTGACCACGTGTTGTACAGGTGTGTGTGTGTGAAGTGACGATGTGACTGACCACGTGTTGTACAGGTGTGTGTGTAAAGTGACGATGTGACTGACCACGTGTTGTACAGGTGTGTGTAAAGTGACAATGTGTCTGACCACGTGTTGTACAGGTGTGTGTGTAAAGTGACGATGTGACTGACCACGTGTTGTACAGGTGTGTGTGTAAAGTGACGATGTGACTGACCACGTGTTGTACAGGTGTGTGTGTGTAAAGTGACGATGTGACTGACCACGTGTTGTACAGGTGTGTGTGTGTAAAGTGACGATGTGACTGACCACGTGTTGTACAGGTGTGTGTGTAAAGTGACGAAGTGACTGACCACGTGTTGTACAGGTGTGTGTGTAAAGTGACGATGTGACTGACCCCGTGTTGTACAGGTGTGTGTGTAAAGTGACGATGTGACTGACCACGTGTTGTACAGGTGTGTGTGTGTAAAGTGACGAAGTGACTGACCACGTGTTGTACAGGTGTGTGTGTAAAGTGACGATGTGACTGACCCCGTGTTGTACAGGTGTGTGTGTAAAGTGACGATGTGACTGACCACGTGTTGTACAGGTGTGTGTGTAAAGTGACGATGTGACTGACCACGTGTTGTACAGGTGTGTGTGTAAAGTGACGATGTGACTGACCACGTGTTGTATAGGTGTGTGTGTGTGTAAAGTGACGATGTGACTGACCACGTGTTGTACAGGTGTGTGTGTAAAGTGACAATGTGTCTGACCACGTGTTGTACAGGTGTGTGTGTAAAGTGACGATGTGACTGACCCCGTGTTGTACAGGTGTGTGTGTGTAAAGTGACGATGTGACTGACCACGTGTTGTACAGGTGTGTGTGTAAAGTGACGATGTGACTGACCATGTGTTGTACAGGTGTGTGTGTGTGTAAAGTGATGATGTGACTGACCACGTGTTGTACAGGTGTGTGTGTAAAGTGACGATGTGACTGACCACGTGTTGTACAGGTGTGTGTGTGTGTAAAGTGACGATGTGATTGACCACGTGTTGTACAGGTGTGTGTGTAAAGTGACGATGTGACTGACCACGTGTTGTACAGGTGTGTGTGTAAAGTGACGATGTGACTGACCACGTGTTGTACAGGTGTGTGTGTGTGTGTAAAGTGACAATGTGACTGACCACGTGTTGTACAGGTGTGTGTGTAAAGTGACGATGTTACTGACCACGTGTTGTACAGGTGTGTGTGTGTAAAGTGACGATGTGACTGACCCCGTGTTGTACAGGTGTGTGTGTGTAAAGTGACGATGTGACTGACCCCGTGTTGTACAGGTGTGTGTGTGTAAAGTGACGATGTGACTGACCCCGTGTTGTACAGGTGTGTGTGTGTAAAGTGACGATATGACTGACCACGTGTTGTACAGGTGTGTGTGTAAAGTGACGATGTGACTGACCCCGTGTTGTACAGGTGTGTGTGTGTAAAGTGACGATGTGACTGACCACGTGTTGTACAGGTGTTTGTGTAAAGTGACGATGTGTCTGACCACGTGTTGTACAGGTGTGTGTGTAAAGTGACGATGTGACTGACCACGTGTTGTACAGGTGTGTGTGTAAAGTGACGATGTGACTGACCACGTGTTGTACAGGTGTGTGTGTAAAGTGACGATGTGACTGACCCCGTGTTGTACAGGTGTGTGTGTGTAAAGTGACGATGTGACTGACCACGTGTTGTACAGGTGTGTGTGTAAAGTGACGATGTGACTGACCACGTGTTGTACAGGTGTGTGTGTGTGTAAAGTGACGATGTGATTGACCACGTGTTGTACAGGTGTGTGTGTAAAGTGACGATGTTACTGACCACGTGTTGTACAGGTGTGTGTGTAGTGACGATGTGACTGACCACATGTTGTACAGGTGTGTGTGTAAAGTGACGATGTGACTGACCACGTGTTGTACAGGTGTGTGTGTAAAGTGACGATGTGACTGACCACGTGTTGTACAGGTGTGTGTGTAAAGTGACGATGTGACTGACCACATGTTGTACAGGTGTGTGTGTAAAGTGACGATGTGACTGACCACATGTTGTACAGGTGTGTGTGTAAAGTGACGATGTGACTGACCACGTGTTGTACAGGTGTGTGTGTAAAGTGACGATGTGACTGACCACGTGTTGTACAGGTGTGTGTGTAAAGTGACGATGTGACTGACCACGTGTTGTACAGGTGTGTGTGTAAAGTGACGATGTGACTGACCACGTGTTGTACAGGTGTGTGTGTGAAGTGACGATGTGACTGACAACATGTTATACAGGTGTGTGTGTAAAGTGACGATGTGACTGACCACGTGTTGTACAGGTGTGTGTGTAAAGTGACAATGTGTCTGACCACGTGTTGTACAGGTGTGTGTGTGTAAAGTGACGATGTGACTGACCACGTGTTGTACAGGTGTGTGTGTAAAGTGACGATGTGACTGACCACGTGTTGTACAGGTGTGTGTGTAAAGTGACGATGTGACTGACCACGTGTTGTACAGGTGTGTGTGTAAAGTGACGATGTGACTGACCACGTGTTATACAGGTGTGTGTGTAAAGTGACGATGTGACTGACCACGTGTTGTACAGGTGTGTGTGTAAAGTGACGACGTGACTGACCACGTGTTGTACAGGTGTGTGTGTAAAGTGACGATGTGACTGACCACGTGTTGTATAGGTGTGTGTGTAAAGTGACGATGTGACTGACCACGTGTTGTACAGGTGTGTGTGTAAAGTGACGATGTGACTGACCACGTGTTGTATAGGTGTGTGTGTAAAGTGACGACATGACTGACCATGTGTTGTACAGGTGTGTGTGTAAAGTGACGATGTGACTGACCACGTGTTGTATAGGTGTGTGTGTAAAGTGACGATGTGACTGACCACGTGTTGTACAGGTGTGTGTGTAAAGTGACGATGTGACTGACCACGTGTTGTACAGGTGTGTGTGTGTAAAGTGACGATGTGACTGACCACGTGTTGTACAGGTGTGTGTGTGTAAAGTGACGATGTGACTGACCACGTGTTGTACAGGTGTGTGTGTAAAGTGACGATGTGACTGACCACGTGTTGTACAGGTGTGTGTGTAAAGTGACGATGTGACTGACCACGTGTTGTACAGGTGTGTGTGTAAAGTGACGATGTGACTGACCACGTGTTGTACAGGTGTGTGTGTGTAAAGTGACGATGTGACTGACCACGTGTTGTACAGGTGTGTGTGTAAAGTGACGATGTGACTGACCACGTGTTGTACAGGTGTGTGTGTAAAGTGACGATGTGACTGACCACGTGTTGTACAGGTGTGTGTGTGTAAAGTGACGATGTGACTGACCACGTGTTGTACAGGTGTGTGTGTAAAGTGACGATGTGACTGACCACGTGTTGTACAGGTGTGTGTGTAAAGTGACGATGTGACTGACCACGTGTTGTACAGGTGTGTGTAATGTACAGGTGTGTGTGTGTAAAGTGACAATGTGACTGACCACGTGTTGTACAGGTGTGTGTAATGTACAGGTGTGTGTGTGTAAAGTGACGATGTGACTGACCACGTGTTGTACAGGTGTGTGTAATGTACAGGTGTGTGTGTGTAAAGTGACAATGTGACTGACCACGTGTTGTACAGGTGTGTGTGTAAAGTGACGATGTGACTGACCACGTGTTGTACAGGTGTGTGTAATGTACAGGTGTGTGTGTGTAAAGTGACGATGTGACTGACCACGTGTTGTACAGGTGTGTTTTTGTAAAGTGACAATGTCACTGACCACAGTGTTGTACAGGTGTGTGTAATGTACAGGTGTGTGTGTGTAAAGTGACGATGTGACTGACCACGTGTTGTACAGGTGTGTGTAATGTACAGGTGTGTGTGTGTAAAGTGACAATGTGACTGACCACGTGTTGTACAGGTGTGTGTGTAAAGTGACGATGTGACTGACCACGTGTTGTACAGGTGTGTGTGTAAAGTGACGATGTGACTGACCACGTGTTGTACAGGTGTGTGTGTAAAGTGACGATGTGACTGACCACGTGTTGTACAGGTGTGTGTGTAAAGTGACGATGTGACTGACCACGTGTTGTACAGGTGTGTGTGTGTAAAGTGACGATGTGACTGACCACGTGTTGTACAGGTGTGTGTGTAAAGTGACAATGTGACTGACCACGTGTTATACAGGTGTGTGTGTAAAGTGACAATGTTACTGACCACGTGTTGTACAGGTGTGTGTAATGTACAGGTGTGTGTGTGTAAAGTGATGATGTGACTGACCACGTGTTATACAGGTGTGTGTGTAAAGTGATGATGTGACTGACCACGTGTTGTACAGGTGTGTTTTTGTAAAGTGACAATGTCACTGACCACAGTGTTTTACAGGTGTGTGCGTAAAGTGACAATGTGACTGACCACGTGTTGTACAGGTGTGTGTGTAAAGTGACGATGTGACTGACCACGTGTTGTACAGGTGTGTGTGTAAAGTGACGATGTGACTGACCACGTGTTGTACAGGTGTGTGTGTGTGTAAAGTGACGATGTGACTGACCACGTGTTGTACAGGTGTGTGTGTGTGTAAAGTGACGATGTGACTGACCACGTGTTGTACAGGTGTGTGTGTGTGTAAAGTGACGATGTGACTGACCACGTGTTGTACAGGTGTGTGTGTAAAGTGACGATGTGACTGACCACGTGTTGTACAGGTGTGTGTAATGTACAGGTGTGTGCATGAAGCTGACGATGGTGGCGCCGTGCTGTGCAGGGTGGCGGGGAGAACGAGGCCAAAGGGCCGGAAGGGGCGGAGGCACTGTTCACGTCGGGCGACCTGGCCACGGAGGACCTGGAGGAGTTTGCGGTGATGCCGGCGCCACAGGGACAGACGGTGCGGTGCCGCATCACGCGGGACAAGAAAGGGGTGGACCGCGGCATCTTCCCCACCTACTACCTGCACATGGAGCTGGAGGACGGCAAGAAGGTCAGCTGAAGGTGCCGGAGTTGATCACGCACCTCCACAAGTTCCACTTGCTCCTATATTACTTGTACATTTCAGTGGTTTTGCTGAATCTTTTTCAGATGCTTGTCAAGCAGCTAGCTATTGACTTTCTACAAAGCTTTCAAAAGATGATGTAGAGTATGTGTCAAGCAGCTAGCTATTGACTTTCTACAAAGCCTTCAAAAGAAGATGTAGAGTATGTATCAAGCAGCTAGCTATTGACTTTCTACAAAGCTTTCAAAATAAGAATTACAGTATGTATCAAACAGCTAGCAACTGCTTTTCATAAAGCTTTCAAAATAAGAAGTATGGTATGTAACTGAATGATTGCTTTGCTTGTTTACATATAAGAAATGTTTGTAATTGTGTTGTACATTTATTTGAACCTCTTGTTAACACCGCCTCTTCATGAGGAGCCATGGTCTGTATTGAATCAGATATCTGCATCCGTATCCCTCAGCTGAGGAGGCTGATATAAAACCATTGAAGTACACTTATAAGGTTGACTTTTTTTTCTTTTTTTCTTTTTTTTTTTTGCTGCCCCATCATCTGCACCGTTTCAGTGGCATTAATCCCACACCGCTCATTTAGATTCCCCCATACACGGCCACACCCGGGGTTCATCCATCAGAGTTCCAGTGTCGGCAGTCCGCAAGGAACCATCGATGCTAGGTCGCCAGGAGGCCACACACCAGAGGAGATGCTGCTGAGTCACTTCAGCGGTGTTCAGTGGTGCCTGTTCTGATTAACATACTTAGGACACCACCTACTTAGCCCCCTACTAACAACAATAATGGCTTAGTCGCGAAGCCAGACTGAGTGAGTGTCCCTCCCAGAGTGGAGACCGCCACCACGTCCCCCAAACAACAGCCCCACATGAATCTGCCGACATTGAAGACATTGACAGGACTCACCCCAAGCACGGAAGTGGAGGGGCATCAAAACTGAGGTCACCATGAGAGCAGGGCATGAAAGGCCACAGGCTTTGAGACTGTTTTGTTTATATTGATGACGATGAAGGAGGATGAAGATGACAATGGGGAACTCAGTGGGACAGAAGAGTTGTTGTGTCAAGGGGGTGGGGGGGGGGGGTGAGAGGGATTTTTGTGGCTGACAGTTCATGGGGAACTCAGTGGAATAGAAGAGGTGTTTGTCAAGGGGGTGGGGGTGGGGGTTGTGAGAGGGATTTTTGTGGCTGACAGTTCATGGGGAACTCAGTGGGACAGAAGAGGTGTTGTGTCAAGGGGGTGGGGGGGGGGGTTGTGAGAGGGATTTTTGTGGCTGACAGTTCATGGGGAACTCAGTGGAATAGAAGAGGTGTTGTGTCGTGGGGGTGGGGTGGGGGGGGGGGGGTTGTGAGAGGGATTTTTGTGGCTGACAGTTCATGGGGAACTCAGTGGAATAGAAGAGGTGTTGTGTCAAGGGGGTGGGTGGGGGGTTGTGAGAGGGATTTTTGTGGCTGACAGTTCATGGGGAACTCAGTGGAATAGAAGAGGTGTTTGTCAAGGGGGGTGGGGGGTTGTGAGAGGGATTTTTGTGGCTGACAGTTCATGGGGAACTCAGTGGGACAGAAGAGGTGTTGTGTCAAGGGCGTGGGGGGGGGGGGGGGGGTGAGAGGGATTTTTTGTGGATCAGAGGTGGCACAGGGTTGCTTTTGTCTGAGGGGCTTTAAGTGGCTCAGACATAACAATGGAAAGCTTTTACATTTATATGGTGCACACATATTATACTGCACTATAAACATATAAGAACCTTGTTGTGCATCTGTTGTATTATGTCTGATAGAAATGATTTATAGTTAGTCCATTCTCCACTGAATTTGGACACATGGTTGTTCATTCTCGCATTCAGGGGTTGCTTTTATCTGGGGGGGCTTTTTGTGGCTGAGACCAAACACTGTGTTGCTTTTCTTTTGGGGGGAATCTTTAGCTCAAGACACGCTACACGGATGCTTTTTATGCAGACTTTTGGCGCTTTTTTTCTTTTTCTTTTTTTCTTTTTTGTAAGAGAAGAAAAAACTTTAGAAAAGAGAATGCAAGGCTAAAACAAAGAAGAAGAAGCAGTGTGTAAAGCTGACAGCAGTTTTTGACTGACTGTGGGTGCTGGGTGATGGCAGAAATTCCTGCTGGCGGGACGCAAGAGGAAGAAGAGCGCCACCTCCAACTACCTCATCTCCACAGACCCCACAGACCTGTCACGCAACGGGGAGTCCTTCTGTGGAAAGCTGCGGTCAGTGGCTCCACCTGGTGTCGCTCTCTGTCTCTGGCCACGTCTCTCTCACTCTTGACCCTCTCTCTCTCTCTTTGGCCTTGTTTCTCTCTCTGTCTCTGTCTCTCTCTCTGTCTGTGTGTGTCTGTCTCTCTCTCTCTCTTTCTCTCTCACTGACTGTTGTAAACAAGTACCTTAACTCACTCGGGACGACAAGTTTTCTCCCTTGCTTTTCCCCACAGACGGCCCATTTCTAAGGGTTTGGAAAAAAATTACAAAAAATACAAAATACAGAGTAAGAAAATGAAACTTTCAGAACTGGTTTATTATTTCTTGAGCTATTACATAAAAAAAAAATCAAATTTCTCATCATATTTTTACAGTTTTGCCATATGTAGAAAATACTGCCAATTTTTCACCCTGAATCACCTTACCCATGCTCGTCTTCAGCATTAAATTCACTTTCTTCTTCGTCATCATCCACCTCTTCAATGTCCGACCCTTCAGTTTGTAACATTTCAAGTACTTCGGCAACCCTAAAACGTTGCCATCACTGCCTTGTTCGCTCCACAACATTTTGAGAAGAGCCGGCTTTGCTGACAGGCTGGCACGCGAGCAGACGACCGGTCAGTGACTTTGTCAGCGTGTGTGCGAGACGGGCCACACATGGCAGGCTGGCCAATCATACCATTCGATTGTGGAGTGACCCAGAATAGCGCACTCTGCTTGGCTAATCACAAAATCACGTGTACAGTGCGTGATGGATTTTTATTTCTTGAAAATGCTATTCCATTCCGTCGTCTGAAACCGAATACATTTTATGTAGGAATGCTCACGCATTCCTTCGTCCGGAGAGAGTTAAAAACCAGGCGCAAGGCCATCACACCATTGATCGCCTCACAGAGAGAAAGATAGAGGGAGAGAGTGACCGTAAGTCTGACAAGAAAGGTAGAGCATGATCCTTTGCTTGTCCAATGGATATGTGAATAATGATGTGTCATCAGCAATGCGTGGTGTGATGGTTTCAGGTCCAACCTGCTTGGAACTCACTTCACACTGTTTGACAACGGAGACAACCCCCGTAAAAACGCTGACGGCGCTCGACAGGAGCTGGTGGCTGTGGCTTATGTGAGTCGTGTGTGTTGTGTATATCAACACACACACACACACACACACACACACACACAAGAAAATTTGGAAAATGAAATGAAGAACATTCAAGCAAAAAAACAAAAAAATTCAAAAAAATTTTTTTTTCTGTTCATGAGCAATGATGAAAGAGAGACTGTAGAATGATTTGTGTCTATATTTTGTTTTGCCCCAGCCTGACCAAAAAACATGTGCCTTTGTGATAGTTCTCTGATTGTAGTGGGTATGTGGGTGTGCATGTGCTCATTTGTGTTTGTGCTTGTATGTTTGTGTGTGCATGTGTGCAGTGTTTCTGATGGTTGGCATGATAGTTTGGTCTTTACAAGAGGGCACGTATGCATGCAAACAGAAGGGAGATCATGTATTGAAGGGAGGCTGCCTAGCTGTTTTTGATTTCTCTGTTCGGTTGGAGCAGTGTTTTACACGGTTGGAGCAGTGTTTTACACAGTTGGAGCAGTGTTTTACATGGGTGGAGCAGTGTTTTACACGGTTGGAGCAGTGTTTTACATGCGTGGAGCAGTGTTTTACCATGGGTGGAGCAGTGTTTTACATGGTTGGAGCAGTGTTTTACCATGGGTGGAGCAGTGTTTTACACGGTTGGAGCAGTGTTTTACATGGGTGGAGCAGTGTTTTACCATGGGTGGAGCAGTGTTTTACATGGGTGGAGCAGTGTTTTACACGGTTGGAGCAGTGTTTTACATGGTTGGAGCAGTGTTTTACCATGGGTGGAGCAGTGTTTTACACGGTTGGAGCAGTGTTTTACATGGTTGGAGCAGTGTTTTACATGGGTGGAGCAGTGTTTTACCATCGGTGGAGCAGTGTTTTACATGGTTGGAGCAGTGGTTTTACATGGTTGGAGCAGTGTTTTACACGGTTGGAGCAGTGTTTTACATGGTTGGAGCAGTGTTTTACACGGTTGGAGCAGTGTTTTACATGGGTGGAGCAGTGTTTTACACGGTTGGAGCAGTGTTTTACACGGGTGGAGCAGTGTTTTACACAGGTGGAGCAGTGTTTTACATGGTTGGAGCAGTGGTTTTACATGGTTGGAGCAGTGTTTTACATGGTTGGAGCAGTGTTTTACAGGGAAAGGAATAAGACCCCTGCTGGAGTCTGCCCCATGGCTCATGGCATGTTAGGTTCAATGTTATTTTAGGACGGATATTTTCTTTCATGCATACAGCTTGTGTTCACCCAGAAGACTGTGCGTGTGTGTGTTGTGGCCACTGTCAGGATGAGGACTGAAGATGTAGATATAATGTGAATGAGGACTGAAGATGTAGATATGATACTATGTGTGGCAGGAAACCAACGTGCTGGGGTTCAAAGGGCCTCGCAAGATGACCGTCATCATCCCCGGCATGACCTCTGACCACAAACGGGTGGACATCCAGCCTAAAGGGGTGAGTGGGACAGGGGGAGCAGGGGACGGGGGGGGAGGGGGGGGTCAGGGGACAGGGGGGGGCATGGGGGGCAGGGGACAGGGGGGGGGGCAGGGGGGGCAGGGGACAGGGGGGGGTGTGCATGGGACAGGGGGGGCATGGGGGGCAGGGGACAGGGGGGGCAGGGGGCAGGGGACAGGGGGTGTGTGCATGGGACAGGGGGGGCATGGGGGGCAGGAGACAGGGGGGGACAGGGGGCATGGGGGGCAGGGGACAGGTGGGGTGTGCATGGGACAGGGGGGGCATGGGGGGCAGGGGACAGGGGGGGGCATGTGGGGCAGGGGACAGGGGGGGGCAGGGGGCATGGGGGGCAGGGGACAGGTGGGGTGTGCATGGGACAGGGGGGGCAGGGGACAGGGGGGGCATGGGGGGCAGGGGACATGGGGGGGGCAGGGGGCATGGGGGGTAGGGGACAGGGGGGGCATGGGAGGCAGGGGACAGGGGGGGGCATGAGGGGCAGGGGACAGGTGGGGTGTGCATGGGACAGGGGGGGCATGGGGGGCAGGGGACAGGGGGGGCAGGGGACAGGTGGGGGGTGCATGGGACAGGGGGGGGCAGGGGGCAGGGGACAGGTGGGGGGTGCATGGGACAGGGGGGGCATGGGGGGCAGGGGGGGGATGCATGGGACAGCGGGGCATGGGGGGGTACAGGGGGGGGCAGGGGACAGGGGGGGGCAGGGGACAGGTGGGGGAGGGGGGGGGCAGGGGACAGGGGGGGGGGCAGGGGGGCAGGGGACAGGGGGGGGGACAGGGGACAGGGGAGGGGGCAGGGGACATGGAGGACTCTCTGGGTCATTTGGTGATCTCTTTGTCATTGTCGCTTACAGCCCAGCCATCTGCTGGTCACAGCTGAAAACACGGTCTGCAAGTTGTAGATGTTTCTGTTATCAAGCACTGTCTGAAGGTTGTGGATATTTCTGTTAACAAGCAATGTCTGAAGACTGTAGATATTTCTGTTACCAAGCACTGTAAGTTGTAGATATTTGTTTATCAAGCACTGTCTGAAGATTGTAGATATTTCTGTTACCAAGCACTGTAAGTTGTAGATATTTGTTTATCAAGCACTGTCTGAAGATTGTAGATATTTCTGTTACCAAGCACTGTAAGTTGTAGATATTTGTTTATCAAGCACTGTCTGAAGGTTGTAGATATTTCTGTTACCAAGCACTGTAAGTTGTAGATATTTGTTTATCAAGCACTGTCTGAAGGTTGTGGATATTTCTGTTATCAAGCAATGTCTTTAAGTTGTAGATATTTGTTTATCAAGCACTGTCTGCAAGCTGTAGATGTTTCTGTTATCAAGCACTGTCTTTAAGTTGCAGATATTTCTTTATCAAACACTGTCTTTTAGTTGTAGACAAGCACTACCAGTAAGTTGTAGATATTTCTTGG
Organism: Babylonia areolata; assembly: GCF_041734735.1. Taxonomy (NCBI): domain Eukaryota; kingdom Metazoa; phylum Mollusca; class Gastropoda; order Neogastropoda; family Buccinidae; genus Babylonia; species Babylonia areolata. Next base: position 1,606,672 of record NC_134898.1, read on the forward strand.
TCAAGTACTGCCCATAAGTTGTAGATATTTCTTTGTTAAGTACTGCCCATAAGTTGTAGATATTTCTTTGTCAAGTACTGCCCATAAGTTGTAGATATTTCTTTGTTAAGTACTGCCCATAAGTTGTAGATATTTCTTTGTCAAGAACTGCCCATAAGTTGTAAATATTTCAAAGAGCCACTGGATTCCTAATTTAGCTGTGAACTATTTCAAACACAAGTTGACTGTCATATAAAAGATTTCCAATGGAAGAAGATGGAGCAGCAGATTTTGAAAATGAATGAGGTAGAAATGTTTTCTGTTGCTGTTCACAGATGATCGCAGATGATATGCATGGGGCAGTTGCATTACCACAAATGCAATTTACTTCAGAAGTTAATTTTGTTTTTATAGCATCCAGTCATAGTCAGTATTTTAGACTGGTTGGCCTTCTGCTACTGTAATGTGCTTTAGTTTTGGAAGAAAACACGTGATGAGTTTTGTGGGGGCTGCAGTTGGCATTTTCTCCAGGAAGGGTCAGGCCCCAGTTTCAGTTCATTGACATGGTTCCAACAGGTTGTCCCCAGTGGAGAATAACCTTTATGTCCTGAAAATGGAATACCAATTTCTATAGCATTAGTGACTAGTCATTGCGCCTTGTTCACGCAGTGATCCACCTGTGCGTTTCCTATAATCCCTTCGTGATCCAACAAAATCCAATCTTTGTGCCGTGAACAATCAAAATATGAATTTCATGACAAATTTCTCTTACAAGTTCTCCTCTTGTTTTCAAATTAAATTATTTTAATGTTTGTAATACAGATTTAGAATTGACACAAAATAGCATCTGAAAAAGAGTAATGCGAAGATTAATTCTATGATTTAGACCAGTTGATATACCCATACATTCTGCTTTGAATGTAGAAAAATATCTGCCAGTATAACAGTACTTCTTTACTTTTAATGATGGGATCATAAATGCTGCCCCTGCCTGGTTGTTTTCAACTCCTCAACCATCTGTATACCTTAAGGGGATTTGGAAAGTTTTCTTGAATGTGAGATTTATCAAACTTAGACATAGTAGGGCCTTCAGTTTTCTTTAAATCAGTATGATTTATGTCAAAAGAACCATTGTTCATCTCCCATTTAGGTTTTGTTGTGTATGATAACTGAAGGGCAGTTAGATTTGAGTCTTCTCCTGATGTTTCAAAATGCCAGATGTATAGGTACATAATTATAGTTGTGAGGGAGCAATAGACCGTGCTCTTTTCAGGAAATCTCAGCAGAAGCTGATTTTTCAACTGTTGTACTTCTTAAGATATACTTTGCTGATGCAAGTTTCATCTGTTCTGTGTTTGTGTGCATGTGTGTGCTTGTGCATGTGCATGCATGTATGTGTGGGTGTGTATGTGTACATGTGTGTGTGTGTGTGTGTATGTGTACATGTGTGTGTGTGTGAAGAACCATGATGGACTGGTGGAACGGTGGAAGAGGAAAAACATGGAGAACTTGCTGGAACTACACAACAAAACCCCTGTCTGGAATGATGGTAAGGGTACTCTGTGTGTGTGTGTGTGTGTGTGTGTGTGTGTGTGTGTGTGTGTGTGTGTGTGTGTGTGTGTGTGTGTATCTACATGTTATTCCTACAGGAATAGGTTAAGAATTCAACAGATACAAACATATAAGTTGTCTGGATATCAGTGTATTTTGTGAAATGTCTTGTCTTGCACAAAGCAACATAACATTTCAATAGAAACAAAAACTTGTTTTTGGATGATGAGCCAAAAGATATTATTTGGATCAACTCATGCAGTTTACACTTTGTCTGACTGGAGTTATTCCACTTGTTAATACTGGACATTAATCCTGAAATTGATTTTGGTGGAGGGGGGGGGTGGGTTGCGTAAGCATTTGTAGTTATTTTTACAACATACCAAAGTCCGAAATTGATGAAGACAAACGGTTGATTGATCTGTATTATGATTGTAAAACAGTAAAATTCCATGGGCTGCATTAGATAGAATTGCTCAGATTTAAGCATGCAACTTTCAGTTCAACAAACCACTTGTGTGGTATGGTGGGGAAAAAGTTGTGGATCAATATGAATGTGAGTACTGGGACTAGTATCCTGCTGCAGGAAGTGTCAGGTTGCTGTGATAACTGCCTCGTGTGAGTGGACCGTAACCATTACACTGCACGCAATGTTGCAGACACACAGTCCTACGTCTTGAACTTCCATGGCCGAGTGACGCAGGCTTCCGTGAAGAATTTCCAGATTGTCCACGATAATGATGGTGAGTCACTGTGGTGTCCGATAATGACAAGTCAGGATTGAGCAGAATGTTGATGGTAACGATGGTAAATCACTGTGGTGAACGGTAATGACAACTCAAGATTGAGCAGGATGTTGATGGTAACGATGGTAAATCACTGTGGTGAACGATAATGACAAGTCAGGATTGAGCAGGATGTTGATGGTAACGATGGTAAATCACTGTGGTGAACGATAATGACAAGTCAAGACTGAGCAGGATGTTGATGGTAACGATGGTAAATCACTGTGGTGAACGATAATGACAAGTCAAGATTGAGCAGGATGTTGATGGTAACGATGGTAAATCACTGTGGTGAACGATAATGACAAGTCAAGATGGTGCAGGAACATTGAAAGTGATGGTCAGGTTTTGGTTTTGAAGAGAAAACACATTTTTGATGGAGTAAACCTAGATGATGAGTTGGTGTGGACTGCATGTGTGAACTGTGTGTTACAGTGGACTACATGTGTGAACTGTGTGTTACAGTGGACTACATGTGTGAACTGTGTGTTACAGTGGACTACATGTGTGAACTGAACTACATGTGTGTTTCAGTGGACTATATGTGCTACCTGTGTGTTACAGTGGACTATATGTGCTACATGTGTGTTACAGTGGACTATAATCTACCTGTGTGTTACAATGGACTATATGTGTTACATGTGTGTTACAGTGGACTATAATCTACCTGTGTGTTACAGTGGACTATATGTGCTACATGTGTGTTACAGTGGACTGTATGTGTTACTTGTGTGTTACAGTAGACTATATGTGTTACAGTGGACTAAATGTGCTACCTGTGTGTTACAGTGGACTATATGTAATGCCTGTGTGTTACAGTGGACTATATGTGCTAGCTGTGTGATGCAGTGGACTATATGTGCTACCTGTGTGTTACAGTGGACTATATGTGTTACCTGTGTGTTGCAGTGGACTATATGTGTTACCTGTGTGTTGCAGTGGACTATATGTGCTACCTGTGTGTTGCAGTGGACTATATGTGCTACATGTGTGTTGCAGTGGACTATATGTGCTACCTGTTTGTTGCAGTGGACTATATGTCTTACCTGTGTGATGCAGTGGACTATATGTGCTACCTGTGTGTTGCAGTGGACTATATGTGTTACCTGTGTGTTACAGTGGACTATATGTGCTACATGTGTGTTGCAGTGGACTATATGTGCTACCTGTGTGTTGCAGTGGACTATATGTGCTACCTGTGTGTTACAGTGGACTATATGTGCTACCTGTGTGTTGCAGTGGACTATATGTGCTACCTGTGTGTTACAGTGGACTATATGTCTACCTGTTTGTTACAGTGGACTATATGTCTACCTGTGTGTTGCAGTGGACTATATGTGCTACCTGTGTGTTGCAGTGGACTATATGTGCTACATGTGTGTTACAGTGGACTATATGTGCTACCTGTGTGATGCAGTGGACTATATGTCTACCTGTGTGTTACAGTGGACTATATGTCTACCTGTGTGTTACAGTGGACTATATGTGTTACCTGTGTGTTGCAGTGGACTATATGTGCTACCTGTGTGATGCAGTGGACTATATGTGCTAGCTGTGTGTTACAGTGGACTATATGTCTACCTGTGTGTTACAGTGGACTATATGTGCTACCTGTGTGTTACAGTGGACTATATGTGTTACCTGTGTGTTGCAGTGGACTATATGTGTTACCTGTGTGTTGCAGTGGACTATATGTGCTACCTGTGTGTTGCAGTGGACTATATGTGTTACCTGTGTGTTACAGTGGACTATATGTCTACCTGTGTGTTACAGTGGACTATATGTGCTACATGTGTGTTACAGTGGACTATATGTGCTACCTGTTTGTTGCAGTGGACTATATGTCTACCTGTGTGTTGCAGTGGACTATATGTCTACATGTGTGTTGCAGTGGACTATATGTGCTAGCTGTGTGTTGCAGTGGACTATATGTGCTACCTGTTTGTTGCAGTGGACTATATGTCTACCTGTGTGTTGCAGTGGACTATATGTGCTACCTGTGTGTTGCAGTGGACTATATGTGCTACCTGTGTGTTGCAGTGGACTATATGTGCTACCTGTGTGTTGCAGTGGACTATATGTGCTACCTGTGTGTTGCAGTGGACTATATGTCTACCTGTTTGTTGCAGTGGACTATATGTGCTACCTGTTTGTTGCAGTGGACTATATGTCTACCTGTGTGTTACAGTGGACTATATGTCTACCTGTTTGTTGCAGTGGACTATATGTGCTACCTGTGTGTTACAGTGGACTATATGTCTACCTGTTTGTTGCAGTGGACTATATGTGCTACCTGTGTGTTGCAGTGGACTATATGTCTACCTGTTTGTTGCAGTGGACTATATGTCTACCTGTTTGTTGCAGTGGACTATATGTGCTAGCTGTGTGTTGCAGTGGACTACATCGTGATGCAGTTTGGGCGAGTGGCGGAGGACGTGTTCACCATGGACTACAACTACCCCATGTGTGCCCTGCAGGCCTTCGGCATCGCCCTGTCCAGCTTCGACGGCAAACTGGCCTGCGAGTAGGAGCAGTGCTCTCCCCTTTCTCTCCCTCACCTGCAGCGCTAGTCAGCCCTTGGTCCTCGCACCCCCCCACCCCCCCACCTCCTCCCACCCGCATCCCTTCCACCCCCCTCCCTGTCTGGCGCCGGCTGTGGCTGCTGGTGGCTTCCTGGCAGTGACGGCCGATGGTGGGGTGGACAGACAGACAGACAGCAGCATGCACACACACACACTGGTGTGGATGGGAATCGGGGGTTCCCTCCCTTTGATGGGAGAGTGGGACAAGGTGGGGGGGCTGGGGGGGGGTTCTCGTTTTGTTGTTGACAGTTGTTGGACGGGATAGACTTCTTTTCTCTCTCTCTCTCTCTCTCTCTCTCTCTCTCTCTCTCTCTCTCTCTCTCTCTCTTTCTGTCTGTTTGATATATCTATCTATATATACATTTTATTTCTTTTTAAATGAGAGATGAATAGTATGCAAATGTTTTCTTTTTTCTTTTTAATGAAGGCAAACATTGTGGTGTGTATGGTTCTTGCTGTATTCTCTTTTTCTTTCTGTCTTTCTTGCTGTCTCTTTGTCCCCATGTCTCTGTCTCTTTGTATTTGTTTTCTCTCTCTCCATGATGGCAAAAGGAGACTGTTTGCTGAGGGATGTTTCTGATGCTGATCTCTAGTTGGGGGGACTGCTTTTGTGTGTGCAGTGTGTGTGTCAGAGAGAGAGAGAGAGAGGGATTTGAGATATCTGTATATTTAGTGTCTCTGTCTACTACTACTACAGCTGTTGCATCATGTATTTGGAGATTTTTGTTTTATTTCAATTTGATAGCCTTGCAGTTGTTGTTGTTTTTTGTTTACACATCACTGCAGGGATTTTGGAAGAGGACTTTATCATTAATATTATTGCTATTATTACTATTCTTATTGCATGTCTTGTGAGTTATACATATATATACATATATATGATTATATGATATGTATATACAAACTAAAATGTTTTTCATCTTTGAAGAATCAGTGTTGAATTTGTTCTTTTTCATGTCCAACATGGTTTGTTACAGGTTTGTGGATTTGCTGACCAAATGTTTTGAGTTCTTTTTATTTTGAAATGTGTGTTGGCTGTGTGCAGTATGGATGCTCAAGCTCTTATGAATTTTGGGGTGATAAAGAAGTAAAGTCAGGAAATTTACAGCCAAATTACTGTTGTTTCATGTGGGGTGTGTGTGTGTGTGTGTGTGTGTGTGTGTGTGTGTGTGATGAGGAGTCAGTGTCACAAGCAGGCAGTTTTTGTCAGGGAAGAGTGATGGCCTATGCAGGGTTTGTGATGCACACAACATGAAAGTGAAGGAATGTGTCACCCTGCCTGCACACTTTGTGGTACATGGTGAATGTTTTGTTGTCCTGTGACTTGTCATTCCCTGCTTCATCCACATGTCTGGAGATTAACTTGCCTGATGTCGGAATATTTATCACCCTCTTCTTCCTCTCGTTGTCTCTGTCTCTGTCTCTGTCTCTCTCTTTCTCTCTCTTTCGTGTTTCTTCCTCATCTTCCCCCACACCCACCCTATCTTTTCTGTCTGTTCCTCTCTGTCTTCTCTCTGTGTGATTCTCCCAGTTGCAACAATGTACAGCTTGTCACTGGGTTTCAGTTCTGCAAAACAAAACTGTTTCAACATATCATTGTTATATATCTATACACGCATATATATATATATACATTGTTTTCAACTGCTCACACACAAAGAGGAATGTGAAGATTTGTCTTGGTTTTTCTTTTTGTTGTTGTTGTTGCTGGTCTTTTTTTGTGTCTGTTTTTTTTTAGGTGGGGTATGTTGTGATGAATGTGATCCATAGATATATATATAAACAAGTTTGAAGATTAGGCCTTGTATGATATATAAACAACTTTGAAGATGAGACACTGTATGATATGCAAAAGAGGTGTACTTAGCACACAATGTTTGTGACATATTTTACTCTGTACATTTTTTATGTGGGTCATACACCTCTGGTGTTTGGTGTTTTGCAGGTTTTTGGATGTGCCAGGATAATCTGAATACATCTATGGCATTGCAACACCTGTGGCATAAGCCTTGTATAGGTTTTTGAATGCGCCAGCCTTTTGTGAATACATCTATGGCATGGCAACACCTCTGCTGTAAGCCTTGTTGAAGGTTTTTGGATGTGCCAGTACAGTTTTGAAAGTGTGTACATGCCGGGCACACAGGGGCTGGGGTGTGTGTGTGTGGTGGGGAGTTGGGGATGGGGGGTGTGGGGGGGAGATGGGTAGACAAAGGAGCAGGCCAGACACACAGAGAACTCCACTCTTCTCTTCTACTGAAAGAACCAAGTGAAAATGGTGATGTGAACGTTTGGGTTCAATGCATTTCTATCAGCATGTCATTCCTGGCAGACTGCAGCGATGATGATAACGTTGAGATCTGTTGCCAGTGGTTGGTTTCTGTATGTGGCACAGTTCCTGGCTTGTGACATTCCTCTGTACTGTATAAATATCTTTGTTGCTTTTGTTGGAAAAGTTATAAAAAGAAAAAAACTGTCTGCTTGTGGGGGAGATGCATTGAAGGTATGTGTGTTGGGGGAGGGGTGGGGGAGCGGGAGAGAGAGATACAGCACAAGAACAATTTTGTTTTCAGTGACAGAATGAATTTGAATCAGCAAAAATATCTTCTTTTTTTTTTACACCAGTGCCTCAGGGCAGAGAGAACTATGAAATCAAAATATTCACAAAAATGACATTGAATTATTGAAGTACAGACAGGACACTTGGACACACTCAAATACATGCACATCCGTGCACATGTTTACAATTGTAATACTTGCAGTGGACAAATAAGAAAGATGCATACTTACATGAAAAAAAAGAGAATAAACATACTTTAATAAACACACGTGTATATATCCAGGTGGATTCAGATACATACACATTTTAAGTAAGCAGATTTTCATTTGTATTTGAAAAGAGAGAGAGGGAGGTGACTGGTGAGGAGAGAGCAACCAAATAGGCATGGGATGGTACCTAGGGGTGTTTGAATGCGTGTGTGTGTGTGTGTGTGTGTGTGTGTGTGTGTGTGTGTGTGTGTGTGTGTGTGATTTGATGGAAAAACAGGTTTTGTTGATGATAGATGTTGGTGTAAATAAACAAGTGATGTGAGCATTGTGACAGGGTCCTGACTGATAAAACACTGACTGCATGACATCAGCACGTGTTTACATTTTCAACAATTCCACCTGTTGAAGTGTACCTGTGTTCGGTCATCTCTGCACTCAGTGTTGATCCATTGCTGTTGGGGGAGGGGGAAGGGATTCCAATTGCATATTCTTGGTTTTGTCTTGTATTATCATGCAGTGTAACGACTGAATTTTATTTTGAAAAGCACATCACTGCATATCTGTTATCCTAAAAATTTAAGAATTTTGTCCTGTCTTGTGCAACGTATTGCTAGCTTCCAGGATGAAAGCTGTTTTAGTTTAAAGAAAAAAGAAAGGTTTGAAAGAGACGAAAAGGTATCATGTTGTTTCTATTTTCAGAATAAGGGCAACACAATATGTATAGATGGAACATTTAGTTCAGGTATTGTCTGTTAATTTCTTTGAGATATGACCTTTTTTTTTCAGTAAGACATTCAAGAAACAAATATTGATATATTTTAGATTTTTTTAGGCAAGACAAGAGAGAACAAACCTTTACTCTAAAATATATGGGTTTTTTTCAAAAATTGGTAGTGCTGTGTATCAGTTTTGTATTATTTTGGTTCTGCTTTCCCTGTCTGTGCTAGAAGTTCATGTCAGACACAACACTTCTTCTTCTGATTAGTTGATTGTCCATCACTGCAATATGATTTAGACACAAACCCTTTTGTTCATTTCAGCACACACACACACACACACACACACACACACACACACACACAGACGCACACACACACACACACACAGACGCAGACGCACACACACACACACACACACACAGACACACACACACACACACACACACAGACGCACACACACACACACACACACACACACACTGGTTGAGGAGGATGGGTGAGGGACAGGACATGAGGTGGGGGGGGGGGGGGGTCAGTACAACACTCCAACAGCCAAACAGCAGGCAGCCACTCACGGCTTCCACACACTGAACCAGGGACAGTTGCACAAAAGGGCTCTGATCACAGATCTGGAGACAATCAATATCAAACTCTAGGTCAAGGAACTGTATTTCTAGCAGACTGCCTGAGAACTTGCACTGAGTAAATGTTAAAAGACTGTCATAAAAAAAAACAGTAATGGATCAGATGTACGTGTTATCTGATCATCAGAGAGAAATTATTTTACGAAGATGGAAGAGGATTTTTTGGGTTGTTGTTGTTTTGTTTTTGCGGGGGGTGGGGTTGGGGTTGTCTTTGTTTTTTTTATACTGTGATTGATTGATCGGCTCATGTTTATTTTACATCATTGTTCAGTGTAAGTGTAGTTCTGTAATGCTGTGGAGTCCGTAGTTCATTCATTCAGGTAGTGTGCCCGGTTTTCTTTCTTTTGTTTTTTGAACAACTATTTATTTATCAGTGTGCCAAAAGGCTTACAACAACTTGAAGTGTGTGTGTGTGTGTGTGTGCAGGGGGAGGGGGATTGTGGTACATGTATATTGATATGAGTTTGTGGGCACATTCTTTTGCTGCTTTTTTTTCTATTGCTATTATGCAAGAGAATGACTTTGGACTGGATCAAAGGAGGGGTTTGAATAATGTGATAATTACTCTTTAAGCATATGAACAATCATTTAGTGAAGGATGTCACATTTTGATTAATGCAATTCAATAGCTTTTTTTTCTTCTTCTGAAAATAGCATAATTATGTGTCCTTTGCATCTCTTTTCCTATTTTAGTGCTGTCTGTCTGTCTGTCTCTCTCTGTCTCTGTATCTCTCTCTCTCTTTGCCTCTCTGTCTCTCTCTCTCTCTCCCTGTCTCTCTCTCTCTCTCTCTCTCTCTGTGGATAAATTGTTGAGACAAGAATGTCTCTTGAAGTTTTCCTTGTGAAATGTCTGTCACTCTGTATGTCAGTCTTCGTTATGAAAGGCTTGATCAGAGAATGGTCCAAAGAGTTACGCCTATCTATCTATCTATCTATCTATATCTATATATATATATATATATATATATATATATATATATATATATATATGTATGTATATACGTATGTGTCTGTCTGTCTGTCTGTCAGTCGGTCTCTCTCTCTCTCTCTCTCTCTCTCTCTCTCTCTCTCTCTCTCTCTATATATATATATATATATATATATATGGGTAGAATGAGGGTCTGTATGGGGTGCTGGGCTCCACACCTCACAGAGTTGATGTACAGTCTAGGAACAACACTGATCTCTTGTCAGAAGTTGGGGTTTTTTGTGGGTTTTTTTTTTTTATCAGACATGCAAAGTCCATGATATACAGTGAAATCAGACTGAAGTTCAAACTATGACTGGTGTTAAGGGGAAGTGTGAAGGGGGAGGGAGGGGAGGGGAAGGAGTGGATGGAGGGACAGGGGAAGGGGGGAGAGGTGGAGGGGGAGGGGGGGGGTGGGCTGTAGTTTTTAGCCCCAAGTAAAACTCGCTGAACGAATGATTACTGTTCAATTTTAAACAAAGGAAGGAGTATCCCACCTGCTCAAAGAGTTGACTGACTGTTCCATCATTATTGTGGAATGAATTTAACTTGCATATTTTCACTTCCGTCCATGTCTCGTGCCAGTTTCTTCATCATGTCGGGCATTGTCTCTTCATCATATCGGGTATTGTCTCTTCATCATGTCGGGTGTTGTCTCTTATTGTCTCTTCATCATGTCGGGTATTGTCTCTTCATCATGTCGGGTATTGTCTCTTCATCATGTTGGGTATTGTCTCTTCATCATGTTGGGTATTGTCTCTTCATCATGTTGGGTATTGTCTCTTCATCATGTCGGGTATTGTCTCTTCATCATGTCGGGTATTGTCTCTTCATCATGTCGGGTATTGTCTCTTATTGTCTCTTCATCATGTCGGGTATTGTCTCTTCATCATGTTGGGTATTGTCTCTTCATCATGTTGGGTATTGTCTCTTATTGTCTCTTCATCATGTTGGGTATTGTCTCTTCATCATGTTGGGTATTGTCTCTTCATCATGTCGGGTATTGTCTCTTCATCATGTCGGGTATTGTCTCTTCATCATGTTGGGTATTGTCTCTTCATCATGTTGGGTATTGTCTCTTCATCATGTCGGGTATTGTCTCTTCATCATGTCGGGTATTGTCTCTTCATCATGTTGGGTATTGTCTCTTCATCATGTTGGGTATTGTCTCTTCATCATGTCGGGTATTGTCTCTTATTGTCTCTTCATCATGTTGGGTATTGTCTCTTCATCATGTCGGGTATTGTCTCTTCATCATGTTGGGTATTGTCTCTTCATCATGTCGGGTATTGTCTCTTCATCATGTTGGGTATTGTCTCTTCATCATGTCGGGTATTGTCTCTTCATCATGTCGGGTATTGTCTCTTATTGTCTCTTCATCATGTTGGGTATTGTCTCTTCATCATGTCGGGTATTGTCTCTTCATCATGTTGGGTATTGTCTCTTCATCATGTCGGGTATTGTCTCTTCATCATGTCGGGTACTGTCTCTTCATCATGTCGGGTATTGTCTCTTCATCATGTCGGGTATTGTCTCTTCATCATGTTGGGTATTGTCTCTTCATCATGTCGGGTATTGTCTCTTCATCATGTCGGGTATTGTCTCTTCATCATGTCGGGTATTGTCTCTTCATCATGTTGGGTATTGTCTCTCAGCTTTGCTTTCACTGCAGCTGGCTTGTCATTTTTATCTCACTTTACTTATATAAACATATAATGTGATTATAAATGACATACATGTCCTGCTTTTCACATGGTTTAGTATGTTTGCATACATGTGAGTGTGTATGTGCGTATGTACTTGCGGACAGGCTGGAGCTGGAACAAGTCTTTGGGTCTTGCATGTAAATCTCAAACATGAAAATTGTCGAAAGGTAAAATCATTTTCAAAGAACAAATTAGGAAGGGAGCTAAAGAAACAGGTTTCTGTTGGATTTTTTTCAACTTGTTTAAAGAGTGGTGTGTTCAAGATTGGTGGGTTTTTGGATGGTGATAGCGCTTTTTGTTTTTTTCTGATTAAAGCTTTTGAGCATTTCTTTGTTTTTTTAATGACTGTGTTAGTTCTTGGTTAATTATCTTTTCCATATTTGATAATTCTGTCCTTTTTTTTTCTTTTTTTCCCCTTCTTTTTTGTGCTTGTTTGTTTTTGTTTGTTTTTCACATTGCCGTCCAGGTCTGCCTTGTGCAGGTGTAGACAGATGGGCAGCTGACCACTGCATCGTTCTTCTACCTTCTGAAGTCCTTTTGTTTCTCTTTGGATCATAGTTTTGCAACCATAATGTGTTATGCATGCACATATTTATTCACGTATGCACATAACATCACACAGTAGTTCAGCAAAGCAAGCCTTTAACTGCTAACTGTTTGATCTTGGTGATCAGTGAAGATTGTCATTTATCTGCATGTTCACCACTGAAAAAAAGAAAATGAAGTTTGATTTCTTCAAAATCTGTATATATTATGTAAAGCTAGAAGTGTACAAGAAAATTGTTATCATTTCCTAAAGCTACATTTTCCAACACTGTGTTGGAGTGTCAGTTTAGAGAACGTGAGGGATTAGCTGTCTAGTTTGTCTCACTTCCACAACCAAATCCTCTTTTGACCATTCCACACAATTTCTAAAAGATAGAAGATGGTGAATTTCTTTTTCTAACTTTTAGGGTTTCGTAAAGGGGTTGTCCAGCATGTCTATATCCTGACTGATGTGTCTGTCTGTGTATTTCAATGTTTGGATTTTCTGTGATTTATTTTCAGTGTGGTTTGCTTTGGGTGTGTGTGTATGTGTGTGTGTGTGCGGTTCAAAAAGTCCACTGTACTAGCTGAGTGTTCTGGGGTGTGTATGAATGGTGGGATAGAAATCTTCAGTCAAGCGTTGCCGTCCTTACATTTCAAAACATTTTCAAGAACATGCATATTTATTGATGTGTCATGTGGCCGTCCTTTCCAGCCAGGATGCTGGTCACTGCGGTGGTCAGCGCTGTTGGTTTTCTGCTTGTTGAAGGTCATAGATGATGGGCTGATGATGGTGAAGACAGCTGTTTTGTGCTGAAGAGAAATGCGATTTTTGTGATTGACGTACTGTTCTTGTTTTGTCGTTGTGGAAATGAATAAAGTGGAAACTGTTAGAAGATGGTCATGTGTGTTTGTGTGTTACCTGTGTGTGTGGGTTTGGTTTGTTTTGTCTGTTTGTGTGTGTGCATCTATGAGTGTGTTTTTGCATGAATGAATGTATGTTTGTGCGTGTGTGTGTGTGTGTATACACATGTATAGGTGTGTGTTCTGTGATTCACAACATCAGTTGCAAAAAGGAAAGGATCTCTCTCTCTCTCTCTCTCTCTCTCTCTCTCTCTCTCTCTCTCTCTCTCTCTTTCTCTCTCTCTGTCTCTCTGTCAGCCACATACACACAGACTTTCTCTTTTTTTCTCACTCTGATATACACGCTTACATTCTCACACACTCTGGCACACATACACACAGTATCTCAAAGTGACTTCAGCATCCAAGGAAAATACCACTCTGTACTCTAAAGAACTGTTTGAGATGCAGCTGCCATGGCAAAGTGGTTAGTGTTGTTACGTACTGATGGCTGGGAGGTTGTGGTTTCTATTCCCAATAGAGGTTGGGTTTTACAGCCCGCAGCCAGCTCCTACCCAGAGTTGAGTGCGCAAATGGCTATAATGGGAAGACAGGACTACACAGTCAAGTATCTTCCACTTCATGTATGCATCTTGGGGTTTTTTCAAGTTGTTCAAATTTCCTGATGAGTGGTGCAGATGTCTGCTTATCTCAGGCCTGGTTAATGCCAGGATATCATCATGAAAGGAAGTGTAGAGTACAGCATTCTCATGTTGTCAGAAACCTTAATGGACCTCTGCAGCAACATCGTCATCGTCGTCATCATCTCCACCTTCATCAATAAGAAGAAAACAAATGTCCCAAATTGTGTGGCCTTTCATTCCCTGCTCTCATGGTGGCCTCAGTTTCGATCCCCCTCCACTTCTGTGCTTGGGATGAGTCCTGTCAAGGTCTTTAGTGTCGGCAGATTCATGGGGGGCTGTTGTCGGGGGGGGGATGTGGTAGCAGTCTCACTCTGGGAGGGACGCTCACTCATTCTGGCTCGGCATCTAAGCCATAAGTTGTCAGTATGGGGCTTAGCAGGTGGTGTCCTAAGTATGTTAAATCAAAACAGGCACTGCTGAAGTGACTCCGCAGCAGTACAGGGTCTTATCCAACACTGCAACAGACAAACCCTGGTGTGGCTGTGTGGAGACACAGAATGATTGGTGTGGAAGTAACTGATGCCACTGAAACAGAGCAGATGATGGGACAGAAAAAAAAGGAAGCAAATTCAACAAACATTCACAATTTTCTTTTCATTAAAAAAAAAAGTAGGTAAAGTTATTCTGACCCAGCTACTGATTTAGTCAAGAAGCCAGACTGCATCGACAATGGTTCTGTCATTGAGGCACTTTAAGACAGCCGCCTAAGCTAGCACTCAATTGCTCCGAGCCCAGCACACCAGTGACATTACCAATGAATGCCTGCATGGGTGTCTTGTGTGATTTGCTTCACTCCCATCCAGACAGCAGCTGTATTCTTAGCAAGTGGAGCTGGACATATTCCCCTTGACTGTTGAGCCTCAGTGAGATACAATGATGCCAAGGTTGGAGGTGCAGCTAACACAACCTGTGTAGTTGTTAGAAGTGTATGTGGTTGATTTTGCAGAACAAAAGTACTGCAGTCTCAATAGGGAGAAATCCAAATAAAAGATAAAAAAAAATCGAGACTGACAGGTTGACATGTGAGCTCCATTTCATCTCAGTGAGGTGACAGCCCTTCACTGACATCTTGACATGTAAACTTCATTTCATCTCAGTGAAGTGACAGCCCTTCACTGACATCTTGACATGTAAACTCCATTTCATCTCAGTGAGGTGACAGCCCTTCACCGACGTCTTGACATGTAAGCTCCATTTCATCTCATTGAGGTGACAGCCCTTCACTGACATCTTGACATGTAAGCTCCATTTCATCTCAGTGAGGTGACAGCCCTTCACTGACGTCTTGACATGTAAATTCCATTTCATCTCATTGAGGTGACAGCCCTTCACTGACATCTTGACATGTAAGCTCCATTTCATCTCAGTGAGGTGACAGCCCTTCACTGACATCTTGACATGTAAGCTCCATTTCATCTCAGTGAGGTGACAGCCCTTCACTGACATCTTGACATGTAAGCTCCATTTCATCTCAGTGAGGTGACAGCCCTTCACTGACATCTTGACATGTAAGCTCCATTTCATCTCAGTGAGGTGACAGCCCTTCACTGAAGAGTATACACAGCAGCAACAAGAAAGGGGTCAAACTGGCCAGCATCTGCAGTAGGACATAGATTTGTTCAACACTGAAAGAATTTAAAGATATTAGTTTTGCCCAGTATTGCCTAAAGCGGCTTTTTTTTTTAATAACTGGAATGTGTTCTGGAATAACCAGGGGTCAGGAAATCGTCAGTTGGTATGTTGACGATGTTATATAAGAGTAGATGCTGAGGTTTGGTGCAGACTGGCTTCCACTGATGACTCCCAATTCAGGTCCTGGATCAGTATAATTTCTGTTACATCACGTCAGCCTTCAAGTTGTGTTCTGCTTGTTCATCTGTCTCAGTGTCAGACCATCTGCCTGTGTGTGTTTGTATATGTCTGTTTAAAGAGACAGATAAAGAGAGAGAGAG